>NC_052392.1:34607107-34808497 GCF_009389715.1 Phoenix dactylifera | reverse complement strand
TAGCATGATGTTGATGTAATCTTCTGTATCGTCCACATACTCTTTCAACTATGTGCAGATAGGAGAGACATTAGAGTCAGAAACCCAAAAGAAAGCTATAAAAATTACTGGTAAAACCAACGTCTGCTGTGCTGGTACCGAGCCCCGGACCAGTTGCCCAGCGGCATGGGTCGGTACGGCCGTGCGCCGCCGTGCCGGCCTTGTACCGACGCAGTAAGAGGCGGGAGAGAGGGAGAACGGGAGAGAGGAAAAGAGAGAAAAAAGAGGGAGGCCAGCAGAGAGCCAACAAAGGGCCGAGGAGCCGCCGCGCGAAGGAGGTAGAGGCCGAGGAGGAGGGGCTCCGCCTCCTCCGTGCGGCAGCTCCTCGGCCTCCGCCGGCCGGCCTTTCTCTTCTTTCCACTCCCTCTCCCTCCCCCTTCGTTCTCCATCTCGGTCCACCGTCGGTACGGCTCGGGACACCCCAAACCGGATGGTTCGGGACGGTTTCGACAATCATGGGTAAAACTGTTAATTTAGTAATGGAGAATGTGATTTATTAACAAAACTACAAGAAGTTACAGTGTTACTACAATCTGGAGCATCAATGGTGTTCATAGTTGTTGTGGTCTACATGAAGAAAAACCTCAGCAGCATATCAAACTCGATGTATTAGAAGGACAAAAACATGAATCTATGAAATCTACTTGATTTTTGAGCTCAGCAAAAAATCTTCCAACTAATAATTATTTTCAGAATGAGAAATATTTTTTTAAAAGAAACTATTAAGCTGGAATGAATAGAGGCAGACAAATTATGTGCAGGATATAGCCTCTTTTACTTAGTAGATCAATGCATGGCCACGTGCAATGCACATGAGAGTATGCATAGAACATCTGATGAATGTCTGGAGTTTTGACTATATATTAGTCTAGATATAGATAACAATATTAGTTCTGTAACAACTATTCTAGCACTAGTACTTTTTCAGGGGCAAATTGGCCTTTACAGTGTCTATTTGGAACATAAAAATTTCAGGTATTTAAAATTTCAGTTATTTAGCCTAAGGTAGAATACCAATAATAGTTCTTGCAAGTTGCCTTCTATATTTCCTCTTAAAGCTCGGCAATAGTGATACTAGTTGTATCAACCACTCATAAAAGAATAAAAGTAGATCAAGGTACTGAAAGATTGCAAGAGAAAAAACAGGCTACATACATGGGATAATTTGTTTAGAGTGCCATCAATCTGCACAAAGTAAGCCTCTAGAAGCATCTCCAACTCCTGAATGTTAGGCTTAAAAGCAGCTAAGCTTCCATGGCTGCTGTCTGTCTCATCTTTAAAAACTTCATCCCTGAATACACAGATAATTTGATGCAAGAAACTTCCTTAACATGGTGAAAGGCATATATTAAGACATTAAATACAAGAACTATCATAAATAGTTAAAGAAGTCTTTATAAGAATTGGTTAAATCCATAGCCAACAATTCCAATAAAATCACACAGATCAGACTGAATTCAGGCAAAGTAGTTGTTACTATGGCTACAATTACTTGTTCTAATGATCTACTGTAGAAATGTTTGCTCACAATGAATTCGGTCAAAAGAGAAGCAAAGCTGCTATCCTTGTAGAGGAACAAAAATATCAATATGGAAAATGCAATATTCAACCGTCAGGTCATCAATATTTGTCCTATCTGCAATTCAAGTGGTCTTGTCCAGGCTTAGAGTCCTCTGGCTTGCTCCAGCAGCCAAAAAGGTGGACCCAAACGTACAGCTAGCCATATCAGGCATTACTTCCTGTTCTTTGCCAATTTTTGTCCACCCTTGTTTCATGGTTCGCCTAACAAGTTCAAAATTGTGTCGAAATGGCAAAATTGACCTAACCAATATATGTAATTATAGTAGATAAATAATAGTCACTCTTCTATGACCTACTTAGTGTGAACAGGCTCGGACAGGCTGGTGTCATCTAGGTCCTTAAAAAGCTATCATCTTTCCAAAGAGAAATGGTGTGCCAGCATATCCAGACTAATCAGATACATTAAATCCATACCCATTATGGACCCAACTCACCAACCATGTCCGCATTCTACTTTGCTCTGGCACATATAAAATAAAGCTTGAGACTTCTCTACTTAAATTTATGCTTCATAGCTTATCCAATGTGGACAAGAAGAGGCTAGGATAATGATGATGAATGGTTCGGATATTCGTTGATGTTTGTTATGCCAGTTTTACCTGTCTTGGTTCACTGTGCTTAGTTAGATTGTTACTTTGATCAGAGAAGGTGACTACATACTGAGTGAACCAAGGCTTTGGTGAAATAGAAATGGTACCCTAGTATATAGGGGGAAAAGGTGCCCGGATAATCCTCTCTGGGCGCTCTCTAAGTTCAAGTTACTGTGGCTCTAACAATGTTTGAGTTCAAGTTGTTGTCAGTGGGATTCTATTGGACAGATTTGTCCCATGAAGCACATTGCATGGAGGCACATGGAGTTCGATTTATGTTTCGATCGAGTGCTAGGGTCTGTAGGCCCAAGATAAGTTATACTAGTATGCCGACATCCACAACGCCCATTACATATAAAAAGAATAGATAAGTATTAAATGAAGAAGAGAAAATTAAAAACTAATATAGAATATGAACATCAATATAGAAGACTATATCAAGAAATTTCTTGTTAAAAGCCTTATTAGTTTTCCCCTTCTTAATATAATTTTAAATAGAAATATAAGAACACAACCAAGATATCATCAACTAAACTTTCTTAATATAGAATCAGACATGAGGTGGGAGAAGCCCATCTCAAGCATTAATTTTGGTCCTTTAAGACATTATTTCAACTTTTTTCTGTAACTTTGAGAGTAGGAAACTATTTTTGCACTTATACATGCCCTATTTATAAGTTCATTCTCTTAATTCATAATTTATTTTCTTATTTCATTTATTTTAAGAAGAAAATAGTTCTAGTACTGGTTTCATGTTTTCTTTGTCAGCTTTTATTAAAAGGAGTCAATAGAAGAGATCAAGAAATCTTGAATTTTGTTCCTTTTTCCTTCTTAATTCTTAGCATTGTTTCCATATGAACATTAAATTCTGTTATAATTTTCCATAAAAAAGGGCTAATCTGAGAGCTTTGGAAATAGTAATTTCATTCAACATTGTTTTTCTTCTAACTACTCATTACTTATTCCACCATCTTTAAGTTATTTGTAAAAAATAAGATTGGCTATGATTGTGATGATGACATGGGGTGTAAAGGAAGAAAATAAACTACATCCTAAAGCATTATCTTTCAATATTTTCTTGTTTTCTCATTAATTTGATCTTGAATTTATTTCTCGTTAGTGATTCTCCCTCCACAAATTACTGCACAAGAATAAAAACTAGTTACCGATTGACATATCGTTCAGTGTTATTCCTTTTCTTTTGACATGCATTTTGCATGCGCATATGCTAGTATCAGTGAAAGAGGATAAGTCATACAATGAACTAAAGGCAGTCGACTAAAAGCAATCCACAACTTAAACAGATAATCAGAGACAAAAGCACTACTGTTATTTGGTAAAATCAATCAACTGAAATAAGTAGATGCTAGCCAATTCATGCTACCATTTTACTTTGGATTTCTATGAATTATTAGAAAGTAACAAAAATATGGGCAGGTCCATATAACATATTCACAAGGTTGATGTGCAATTAACCTTGATGACATCACAATGGATAATGAACAAACCTTGTTTACATATGTATACATTAGAACCGTTATTTCATGACATTCTATCAACATTTATTCACATCAATATGGTCCAGATATTAGACTTCATTCAAAGAAACAATTCAAACCGTTTTGTTCATAGCAATAATTGACATTTTCTCAGTGGTGCCATGTGGGACAAGCTTATGACTTGCAGCATGTAATAGTTATTTTCAGGTTTGTTTTGATTGACTTAGCCATTGAAAAAGCATCTCAAATAATCACTTTGATTGTTGTTCATTGCTTTATCACTTTGTCTTGAACACTCCCAGCAAATGAAATGCTCATGCGACCTTTCATTGTCTGTCTATTATGCCAAATATTTTAACCACCAAATATGCAGTAGTCTGCATTTATCAGGAGGTAAGAAAAGTGGCGACATCAAAAGCATTACAAGGCATAAAGTCAAAGCATCTGATACAACGCTTGTCATTTTCTACTAAATGACTCTGCCAATGCAGTCGAATCCCCTCATTGATGAGGCACTTGAACCTCTTTTATTGCGATGTGGATTATTAGATTAACTATATTTGGAGTGTGTGCAACATTATTCTCTGGCCAACTGTGTCTGGATCTGCTGGTTGGCACCCCTCTCCTCAGCACACGCAGTGGGGAGAGGTCCCAGTTTCAAATCTGAATGGTGGCATTCTCACTGTATTTCTCCCAAAAGAAAAAAAAATCTGAAAGCTTCCATTGAACACTTTTGGAAGTTCTATGCAAACTTCAATATTCTCGTTAGCAAATGAACAACTATTACGATGTTGTCCTTTTCAAAGTTTTGTCTCTTGCAAAAGAGTAGAAAGTGTTCCATGGAAAAAGTGTTCTATAAACCCAAGGAGAAGCTTTTGGCAGAGAACGATTGGCTTTTGCTGTCTCCTTTGTTTTCATTATCAGAATTTTGCTTTTGATCCTGTAGCTTCCCTGACCTTCATTTGGAGGCACTGTTGTCTCTCTTTCAGTAAAATGGTGGCCTCTGCCCTCCTTTCCCTCAACAAAAAAAAAAAAAAGAAAAAGAAAAAATAATGGGAACACCTATAGTTCTAAATCCATTAGACTATAAAATTGCCTATTAACTTTGAAGATAAAATTCTTTTAAAGTTAAAACCTTATAGCTTAATAAACGTACCTTTTGTAAGCCCCAGAGCTCTCCGAGGACATATTTGTCTGTCCCATAATAGGACACATATCGCTCTCATCTATGTTCATCTTCTACAATTTCTTTAATCTGTTTTTTGAATTTTCATGCATCTTTGGTGATCCATGCAGTCCTCAAGTATTGAATCAAAATGACATCAGTAAAATGATATGCTTGCCTTCAAAATGAGTTGGTATTTGTCTCCCGGTCCTCTTTTCTGTAGGAGGCAGTACCTTTCTTGACAGAAATCTAGCAACAAAGTTAAGGATATTATATTGTGGTGCCTGGAATTATTATTATTATCATTATTATTTTAGCAATGCATTATCTACCATCTGATGTGTTGGTTAAGATTTCTCTCTCTCCCTGATCATTCAATAAAACTCAAGTTACATACCTTTCTTTCTATTTCAAAGTCTTATTAGTTTGGTGTATTCTGCAGAATTATTTTCCAAATATGAAGATGAAAAGGATAAACTATATGCCCGTTACGAACAAAAGCGTGAGTAACAGTGTTTGTTTCCAGTTACTTGGAATCCATCCATCCTACTTTCAGCAGATGTTCAATGTTTTATATTTCTGCTCGAGTTTTCAGGGAAGAAGGAAAAAGCTAATCTGTCGGAACTTGAGAAGGCTTGTGCTCTGAAGATTGCCAGAGCAGAAGAATCTCTAAAAAAGAAGAAGCAGGTATATGAATGAGGGATGTTTAAGTTAGCAGACTGTCATTTATGATTTTCTACTGTTCTCTAATTGTTTTATCTGCTTTTATTTGCAAAATTATCTTGATGTATTATAATTTTCATCCTAAGAGTGAGCCATGGTGCAATAGTAAGGTTGTTTTATTATGATCTGGAGTTCGTAACATAGCCTTTCTACATGTAGGAGTAAGGCTGCATACATTTGACCCTTCCAGACCCTGCAATGGCCGGAGTCTCGTGCATTGCGCCGCTGTTTTTATCATAACTTTCGCCCCAAGACCTGCATTGTTATACCACTTTTTTTATACATTATGCCTGGGTGTTTAACAATCACTTGTGCATGCTATACAAGATATATGAATGTGGTTTCTATATAAAGCTTGTGTATAAAGATATATCAATTTGAAAGAGAAAAAAAATGCGAAAAGATTTAACTGTACATTTTTAATCTAATATATTATTTTCAGAAAGAATCTGCCCAATATATTTGATTTTCTATTTTGGAAATATAGACGAATTGAAATGATTTCATATTCTTTTCCCTAGTGATGTAATTTCAAAGTTTATGCATGTATTCCACTTTCCCACGATCTACTTTCCAATGATGCTACTTTATGTCAATGTGATCCAGGATGACAAATCTTTCAGTATATTGCGCAAGTCTCTTGGCTCATTTCTGGAAGGCGCATCTGATGATGATTTTGGGCCTGATGAATGAGCCTTGATTACCGGCAACTGCTCTTGGATATGGGGAAGCATAAAATTCTGTATATAAACCTTATTCCCTTTGACATCATCTATCTTCTTTAACTGAAGATTTTGCCCAATTATTGGACAGTGAATTGGGATTAAAATTTGTCAATGGTTCCTAGGCCCTAGAATCTGTTTTGTTATAAGAAATGGGGTATCTACAGTAATCATCACATTGCCTGTTTCTAGTTTTCCAGGACCTGGACTACTGAAACACTGTTGGTAAAGCAGATGATGTTAAATCTTTTGACAAGGAGATACCGGGAATTGCACCAACCATTGACTTGTGTGAACCACAAGACATTGCACTTATCCTCAATATCTTACATGAATGATTTCATCATCTCAAGCAAAATTATTCCTGTTACCAGAAGATTATACATGTTCTCAAAGAGGTTTTCTATCATCAGTTGGCGATACATTATGGACTACTCCATTGGCTAGAACAAAGGTAATTGAATGTCAATGACTGGATAATATCTCTCATAGTTTTAAGATTTAGAGGATATGGTTTTCTCAGAACAAGGTTTTAGATTTTTAAGGAAGATTTAAGTACCAGATTAGTACTCTTTTCACTACAACTTTAATATTTTCTTTACAGAACGTGATCTTATGGTACTGTTTCTCTCTGACCAAAACATTCAAACTATGCTTCTCTTGCATTTGGCTTCTGTAATGGCAAGATTGTTTTCTTGAAAGTTATGCAGTGTACCTTTCTGTTGCTCACCACTGTGTTGGGCTGCATTAAACAGAGTTCACATGGTATCGTAGTTTCAGAATTATCTAAATTTTTATTTATGATTTGAGTAAATAAAGCAAGACACTATCAGCTTTTCAAATCAACTGAACTTCAAAGAGCTCACTGAAAGAAAAATCACTGGATTTAATCAAGCTTGAGAGGCCTAATGATCTGTAATAAGATACCGAGAGCTCAGATCCTATTGTGAATTGGGGCTGGGGCTGCCTAAGTAGTCACACCTGTCAATTTAGCTTAGAGGTTCGGGCTTCAAGTCTTGGGTGGTGCATCAGCATCTTCAAGTATTTGAACTTGGATGATCGTAATGTGTGCAGCTTTTCTTCCTTTCTCTTATAAGAAGGGCAAATTCTAATTTATCTGTCATCAGTCAGGTGAATAGTGATGCTCATAAATGACATAAATACAAATATTTGAAAAAGAAACTTTACATTCTTCCGGGATGGAGCGTCATCTAGATCGTTAGCAGTCTGAACTCCAAACCACACAGCATGGTGCACTTACATCTAAATCTAACGTGCACAACAAAATTTCAACATAATGATTTGGCTGGCTAAGAGCCCCCTAAATGACCCATTATTGATCGAGGGCTTATCAATCTGCACCATCTTTCATGCCTCACATTGCCCACATGGGAGAGGCTCAGGTTTGAAAGCTCATCGGACGAGCAGCTGGTCCGATACAGAAGGGACAGTTGGATCACCATCGTGATCCATGATCGGCGAGCTTTGAGATTGCTGATATCAGGGAGCCCCAGATACAGCTTCAAAGCGCATGCCAGTTACGTATCACGATGGTAATCCAATGGTCGATAAAAGTGCTGCATCGGACCCCCAACAGACCTAAACCACTCCCATTAATCTAAAAGCATTCCACTGACTCGCTTGTATTAGGACCATCCAGTTGCATGACATCTCAAATTTTACCAGCATGCTCCACAGAGAAACATGCACCAGTAAAACTTCATCATAAGAAACAGTAAGTGTACCTGCATTGACGATAGATTACAACCTGATCATGGCATGCAACATATTACGGAAATAACAAAACGAATGCCTGACATATAACTACAAAAATATCTTAAAGTTTCTGTTGCTCAAGTTCCTGCCGCAATGGACGGCTTGGCTTGTTTGATCGGCCATTTGCTGAACTCGAACCCAGTGGAGGAAAATCATCTGAACCCAATTTAAAGGGGCTGCTAGAAGCCAGCCCAGCAATTTCTACTTGCTCCTGGGCCTTCGAATTATGGCTCCAGTGGCAGTGCATATGTTTACCCAGAACTTGAGCTTCTGGAGTAATTTGCTGCTGATTTGGAGAAAGTGTGTTAGCTACTTGTTGCACTGGGGATTTTATTGGTGGATATGCAAGAGGATGAAGATTCTGCAGAGCCGGGTCAGGTGAGAACTTGTAAGGAAGCTTACTGTCATCCATCTTTCTGAACGTAATAGAAATCCTGTGCAATAGGTAATGTGATAGAAGCGGTTAGAAATGGCAGTAAGTTGCAGATATAATAACTCAATCACATGAATAAACTGCATGGAAGAAACTTCAAGTATAGACACTACCTTTCAGTGGGGACAGCTGGCACACAATGCTTTGCCACATCAGCACCATTGCCATTTAAGACAAGCACAGAACTGCGAAGTGAAAAAAGATATGAAAAAAAAGCAAAATCCTATTTTAAACTGTTTAGAACCTATTATAGTTAAGCTTGTCCAGAGGTATGTGTACTACCAATAGCAGTTAACATAAGTAGCATCATAGTGATAAACAAAGGAGATAATAAGCATACCCAACAGGTAGAGGTATTGCGGTAGATCCTGAGAATTCTCCTGGTCCCATTATTTTAAGTTCTCTGCCAAATAAAATATTACACTTCGATAGCAAGGAGACAGTGCAAAAAGGCCGGAGGAAGTCATGATGATCTATGTGAGGAGGAATGCAGTCATCTTTATCATATATGTTGATGATGCAACTATCAGGGACACAAGTGGGAGGAAGGACATGCCATGCAACCATTCTCTTGATCATTGTTTTTAATAAGGGCGGCATAGGATCTACTTCCTCATCCTGTATTATGCCTGGAGGATTCCCATAATTGTCCTGCAAAGTACACAACTTGTGGTAAGAATCACATCGGCCAACATAGCTATAAAGGTGGAAATGCTGCGAGTTATGGCAAGCAATACACATACCACTGCATAGTTGTAGCAGCATCCAAATTGTATCGTTACACGCCCCTTCCCACGCATCCATTTTCGTGGTTCCGAATATGTGCGTCCTAGGGCCAAAAAATCAAAGTTTAAATAAGAGAATCAAAAGTTAATTACCCATGCAATTTTACATTAAAAATATGAAAAAAATATAAGATATAGTTCGATGCATAACTTTCCATATTTTAATACTGAAACACAAGTGACAGAACAACAAATTCCATAAAATTTAGTACATAAAATCAAGTATTGAGATTCAAATAGCAGTAGCTTGTATATTTGTTACTTATGTGTAACACAGTAACCATTCATTGCAATGTAAGTCCTGAACAAAACTTATGGTAATTGCTAATGTTCTTAACAAGTTGATCTAACAGTCTGTTAACTCTTATTTTAGATAAGTCAAAATGAAATTAATGAATAAGTTTTTCATGGAGTGTGGAAGTTATCTGATGCATGTGCATCAACAGGGCACCCTGACATAGTTTCTCCACACTCAACTGACATGCAAGTAAAAAATTTGCTGCAACTCTTCTCCCTCCTGTTACCCAACATTACACAAGAGAATAAAGATTGCACAAAACAGTGAGCGTTTTGATGGATATAACATTTCCTTCTTCCATGCACCATATGTTCTGCAAGTCCGGGCAGAAGGATAGCATACTGATGATAGCATCCTTAAAAATGAAAATGAATTTCAGAAAAAGAGCTTTGATTACATTCTATATCAGTCAGAATATTTGCAAGGAATAAAGATAGCTAACACTAGAAACTGTCAATGGCAGCTCTAAAGCTACTTAAATACCAGAACCAGTCAATGTCAGTGAAGTGTTTTTTCAAGAAAGTATTGAACTCGTGATTGATAAATGAACATCAGGTGTATGTCCGTCATCCTTCATGCAGTAAATGAGCAAAGCGGGGAGAGAATATTATACTGTTTGCCATGGGATGTTAATTCCCCTCAATGATGCAGTCTAGTTAATAAACGGGGCCCCAATTTTAATCAAGGTGATCAAAAGAGTCTGACTATAAATATAGAAGGACAGGAGATCTCCCCAGACCACGAAGGATTTCTTTTACAGGCTTCAAAAAAAAAAATGTTTCATCAAATAAACCATATATCAAATCTTCAGAGAAGGTTGTATAAAAGCTTTTGGATGATCTCTTCAGAGACATCTGATAGAGAACAAAATAAAAAGGAAGACTTTGAATAAATCTCTTGTTGAATTTCTTTTTTCATCACTCCAAGTTTTATCCTATAACTAAAAAGCTTATAACATTAATATATTGAACATATTTTCTAACTGGTAGTTCACATGCAAGATAAAGGCCTTGATTACATCTCATGCTACTGTTCTCTTCGTGCCAGCAAGAAGCTTATATATTGAGAGCTCTTAACATTAAAGTTAACAAAATTCCCAAGTGGCAGTCTGCATACAGGATATTTATTTATCAAAGAGTTTATGATTGTTCTACACCATGCCATGATTTTTTCCTATAATAGCAAAATTGTGCCTCAATCTACACTTTCATGTAATTAATAAATTTTTCTATACTACAATAGCAAATTTTTGCATTGATCTATGCATATCAGAATCGTAACTAGATTTGCACGTAGCACAAAATCAAGATTATATTTTATAACGATAAAGCAAATAATATTTTCATGGCGATTCTAGTATGACACAATGCAGTGCAAGACCATAAAAAACTCTTGGCAATTGGCATAGCAGTAACCAGCGCCTGTATGTTCTTATCACCACAAATAAAAGTGCAAGAAGGGTAACCAAGATCATACTTCTGAGTTGCCGATTCCTCCCCTTCTCCTGAACATCGTAGACGCAAGCCACAATCCTCTTCTGCTCCGCTGCACTAAAAACTCCAGTATGAAGCTCGAGCCCCTCGAGCACATTGATCCACCGGCCATCGACCCTCTCCATGTGCTTGAAGTCCTTCTTCCTCCCTACCATCGAGAACCTTATCGCCTCCCTCTGATCCCTCGACAACGGAGTCCCTCCACTGGCCCTAGCCTTCTCCGCCGCCCCCGCCAAATCATCTCCATCATCTCCTTCCTCCAGCGACCTCGAACTCGAATTGTTGAATTGCCGGTTGTGCTGCCCAGGCGTCCGGGCCCAATCGGAAGCCGGCGAGCTCCCGGTCGACCTCGCCGACGAAGAGTTGGATCGATACCCGCCATTAATCGAAGCAGGGGATCTTCCTTTTCCGCCACGCCTGATCGAAACCTTATCAAGTTTTCCTGAAAGATAAAGGCAAGATTTGTGATCTTGGATCCAATAAAGAAAAAAAAAAAAAGAATCGCAAGAGGTGGAAGATTTCGCAACTGGATCAAAATAGAGATGAAAATTAGAAATTAATCCCTAACATAGGAGAGAATTTGGAACAACTAACCGTCAAGGTTGTCGACGGCGGGAGGGGATGCGCCTTCAGCCATGGCGCCGCTCGGGAAGAAGAGTAGAATCGGTTCAACAGAGAGATTGGGTTATGGAGTTTGTGAGGCTTCGGAATTAGGGTTTTGTAATTTATGCAGGAAAGGGGAGAGCGAGAGAGAGAGAGTTTCTGAGTTTCGGAATAAGGGTTTTGCACTTAATAGAAGAAAGGAGAGAGAGAGAGAGAGGGTAGATGAGCTGTTGGAATTGGACGCGGATTGGGATTAGCAGCGCTTTATGCGCTTTCCGGTTGTCCGACGTGGCAAAGGCCGCCAAAGCGGTAGCGACGGATCTCGCCTCGGGAGATGGGCTGGTGGGGGCCCACTAGATTGGTCAAGAGGAGAGCTTTTAACATGTTGGATTTATTTATTTATTAAGAACATGGAGGGAAAACCCAGTAGGATTCATGATCTTGCGGCCTTATTAAGTCTGCGTTGTTGTTGTTGTCTCATAGCTCCCTGTTTTCAGGCCAACCAATACTCCACATCAAGAGCCATGGAAAACTAGGATTCTTATATGGTGATTAACTTCACATTAGACCCCCACTCCAGGGAACTCTTTAAGATAAATCTTGGTAACAATATTAGAAAATGATTGATGTGGACGAGAAAAAAGAATCTTTACTACAAATGTTTCTATAGTCAAATTTATTGCTACATGGGATGGGCTAGTATGTGCGGTTAATTACTCATCTTTATGCAAGATATGTATGGTTCAAAGGCGATTCTGGATAGATAAACTACTTTTACCTCGATGTTTATTGAATGTGTCGCTAGTTGATTCATTTTTATGCATCTCATATTTTTGAAGAGGGGGATGGCATTGCCGACCGGTAGCACCTCATATGGCTCATAATACAATTAGCTTTTCATGGACTTTTACTGTTAATTATTATTTAGAACTTAGATTGTTTTTGGATATTGCTGGATTTATTTATATTCGATGCATTTGAGTTGTATCTCAATTTGCTATGCCAAAGAAGGTTGGAATTGAGTTAGATCTATGTTGCATATGCATCCACCAAATCCACTTGCATAGTGGAATAATAATTATCTTTAAACTGTCAGGGAACTTCACATAACCAAAAAAAAACTGTAAAAATAGAAACAAATAATTAGGTTATAATACTAGTAGTTGGAATTTAATGATCTTCAAATTTTCTTTGTTCCCTGTATTCTTCAAGGAAATAAGTCCTTTCAGTTCATGTTACAATATTGGATTCCACACTACGTCAAGTTATTTGTTGCAATTTCATGTTGTTGTTGGCTATTAAAAGGATCCAGAAGCTGAAATGGACTCTGATACTGAATCCTTTACTGCAATTCAGATGTTCTCATTATATATTTCTTACCAAGTTTACCAAATTTTTTGGTTTAGTGATACCTTTTTTTGCCCCCAACTCACACGTCAATTTTCTAAACTTAGGCTGAAATTTATGCAGGAGAAGGACTGGAGTTTTCAGTACAAGGAGATATGGAACTTCAGCCATTTTACCGGCAATGCAACAAAAACTATGTCAAGGAATTTTCCGCTTCTCCTGTCACCGCACTAAGTATATGCTACTTTGTAGTAGATAAAATCAAAGCTTAACCTTTTGTGTCAAGTTTTCAGATGCAGCTGGAAATGAAACTTGCTGCAGGATTTTCTCCAAAGAATATAACGGTAGAAGCAGCACAGACAACAACACCCGTTCCATTGAATTAGATAGGTAATTGTATTACTTATGATGTCCGAGAAAATGGTTTCGAATTGCTTATGAAATATTCATTCTCTTACAAAAGATAGAACATGAATGAATCCTCTCAAGGGAAACCTTAACCAATTCAACTCTATCTAAGATGTGCTTGATGGGCAATTCTTTTAATAACACAGTAGGAGGCCAGATCCTTATGTAGACTTGGAAATCCTAACCCACACAAATTCCTAATAGGGTTAAGTTAATGGCGGCATGCATCAAATCATATGGAGAGAAATTTAAACTTATTTTCTTATGAAAAAAAAATCATCACATCACAAAGATCTCGACGAAATATTAAAGCATTCAAGGAGAAGTTTTTAATATACTTGCTAAAAGCTCAGTCCTCATTGATCATAGTTTAGCAGTCAGTTGAAAGACAAGGAGTTGATACAAGCACAAATAGGCTGCAACAATGAAAGGAAATAAGGTTGCCACCATACTGCCGTCAGTAGCTATTGGAAAAGGAGACCTGGTTAAAAAGCACTGGCATTTATGCAGCAAGCCCAGTAGTTCAGTGTGAGAACAAAGAATATGATGATAGAGAAGCTCTCAAGGAAGCAGTGTTGCTCTTGCCGACATCACCAAATGTTTGCTCGTTCCCACTTTCATGTAGACCTGGTTTTCCTCAAAACGTTTTCCATGAAATCTAGCAGGGAATTCATCAAGGAACAGCAGTGTGAAAACCAGAGGGATTTTTTGCCACCGAAACAATCTTCTTCCTGACATGATCAGAGGGATTTTTAATAATTTCCACCACCATTTGTACAACAATGCATGTCAAGATCTCTAGGATTTTTTTATACCCAGACAACCTTGATCTTTGGATTTGCAGACCATATCTTAGTTAGGTAGGAAGAATCCTCCTTTCACCAACTGAGACCCTTTCCAAAAGAATACCCGTTCTAATCTGATCTGTTGTCTTAATCATCCAATCAGGTGGCAAAAAAAAAGTAATAGATGGGTAGATTAGATAATACTGCCTCCAAACAAAAATGTTTTTGAAGCCCAAACTAGCTAACTTTTTCTCCATTTTATCAAGTGGAGATATCGAATCACTTCTCTTAAGTATCCCCTACCGGAGGAAGACATTTTTTTCAAAGTATTTATGAAGTTTGCCTTCAAGGATAGCAGCTAGAGACTTGCTCCTCCCAATATAAACCCAAACTAGATCATATCTAAAAAAAAGGTAGCCTACCTGCCATTATAGGATCTGGAGAGGGTGGCCAAATATATGCAGCCTTGCAACTATGTTCAAAGAGGCTATTTTTGTATTTCGAATCTATAATTCTTCATGTCACAATGGAGCAACCTTATCATTGCACCAAGGCTCACCCTCTCCAAACTAGATCATAGTTTTGATTAGAATAATCAAACTTTTCAATCCACAAGCTAACTTAAAGAGGTATAAAGTTCATTTGAAAATGCACACAAGTTGTATCTTAGCATCCAAAAATAATAGAGTATCATTAGCAAATCATAAAAAGATGATCATAATTTCATTAATTTTTTAAAATTGAACCCTCAGTCATAAAGCTGAGATAAAGAGCACCATCAAAATAGGATTCAAAAAATACAGCAGAAAACATCATTATCCCGCCATGTTTTTTCACCTTAACATACTACCACAATGTCAAAAGTGGTCCAAGTTTGCAAGTGTAAAGCACCTTCCATGTCAGCTCTATATGCTTATAACTCAGAATTGTGATCATTGCAGCAGTCCACTTCTCATGCCCAATCCAATGGCTAAAACATATAGGACGATACAGCCGCCTATGGTGCCAAAAGTGGTCTCCCAGAATTGGGAAAAAGTTGGAACATCAAATAGCGAAATACCTATATTCATACCAAATATGCTCACAACCACAATGCCAGCAGTGACTACAACAGTTGCGGTGGTGAGCATGACTCCCGTCTGTAGCAGCTGATTCTCTTTCTCATCTAGCATGATGTTGATGTAATCTTCTGTATCGTCCACATACTCTTTCAACTATGTGCAGATAGGAGAGACATTAGAGTCAGAAACCCAAAAGAAAGCTATAAAAATTACTGGTAAAACCAACGTCTGCTGTGCTGGTACCGAGCCCCGGACCAGTTGCCCAGCGGCATGGGTCGGTACGGCCGTGCGCCGCGCCGTGCCGGCCTTGTACCGACGCAGTAAGAGGCGGGAGAGAGGGAGAACGGGAGAGAGGAAAAGAGAGAAAAAAGAGGGAGGCCAGCAGAGAGCCAACAAAGGGCCGAGGAGCCGCCGCGCGAAGGAGGTAGAGGCCGAGGAGGAGGGGCTCCGCCTCCTCCGTGCGGCAGCTCCTCGGCCTCCGCCGGCCGGCCTTTCTCTTCTTTCCACTCCCTCTCCCTCCCCCTTCGTTCTCCATCTCGGTCCACCGTCGGTACGGCTCGGGACACCCCAAACCGGATGGTTCGGGACGGTTTCGACAATCATGGGTAAAACTGTTAATTTAGTAATGGAGAATGTGATTTATTAACAAAACTACAAGAAGTTACAGTGTTACTACAATCTGGAGCATCAATGGTGTTCATAGTTGTTGTGGTCTACATGAAGAAAAACCTCAGCAGCATATCAAACTCGATGTATTAGAAGGGCAAAAACATGAATCTATGAAATCTACTTGATTTTTGAGCTCAGCAAAAAATCTTCCAACTAATAATTATTTTCAGAATGAGAAATATTTTTTTAAAAGAAACTATTAAGCTGGAATGAATAGAGGCAGACAAATTATGTGCAGGATATAGCCTCTTTTACTTAGTAGATCAATGCATGGCCACGTGCAATGCACATGAGAGTATGCATAGAACATCTGATGAATGTCTGGAGTTTTGATTATATATTAGTCTAGATATAGATAACAATATTAGTTCTGTAACAACTATTCTAGCACTAGTACTTTTTCAGGGGCAAATTGGCCTTTACAGTGTCTATTTGGAACATAAAAATTTCAGGTATTTAAAATTTCAGTTATTTAGCCTAAGGTAGAATACCAATAATAGTTCTTGCAAGTTGCCTTCTATATTTCCTCTTAAAGCTCGGCAATAGTGATACTAGTTGTATCAACCACTCATAAAAGAATAAAAGTAGATCAAGGTACTGAAAGATTGCAAGAGAAAAAACAGGCTACATACATGGGATAATTTGTTTAGAGTGCCATCAATCTGCACAAAGTAAGCCTCTAGAAGCATCTCCAACTCCTGAATGTTAGGCTTAAAAGCAGCTAAGCTTCCATGGCTGCTGTCTGTCTCATCTTTAAAAACTTCATCCCTGAATACACAGATAATTTGATGCAAGAAACTTCCTTAACATGGTGAAAGGCATATATTAAGACATTAAATACAAGAACTATCATAAATAGTTAAAGAAGTCTTTATAAGAATTGTTAAATCCATAGCCAACAATTCCAATAAAATCACACAGATCAGACTGAATTCAGGCAAAGTAGTTGTTACTATGGCTACAATTACTTGTTCTAATGATCTACTGTAGAAAATGTTTGCTCACAATGAATTCGGTCAAAAGAGAAGCAAAGCTGCTATCCTTGTAGAGGAACAAAAAATATCAATATGGAAAATGCAATATTCAACCGTCAGGTCATCAATATTTGTCCTATCTGCAATTCAAGTGGTCTTGTCCAGGCTTAGAGTCCTCTGGCTTGCTCCAGCAGCCAAAAAGGTGGACCCAAACGTACAGCTAGCCATATCAGGCATTACTTCCTGTTCTTTGCCAATTTTTGTCCACCCTTGTTTCATGGTTCGCCTAACAAGTTCAAAATTGTGTCGAAATGGCAAAATGACCTAACCAATATATGTAATTATAGTAGATAAATAATAGTCACTCTTCTATGACCTACTTAGTGTGAACAGGCTCGGACAGGCTGGTGGTCATCTAGGTCCTTAAAAAGCTATCATCTTTCCAAAAGAGGAAATGGTGTGCCAGCATATCCAGACTAATCAGATACATTAAATCCATACCCATTATGGACCCAACTCACCAACCATGTCCGCATTCTACTTTGCTCTGCACATATAAAATAAAGCTTGAGACTTCTCTACTTAAATTTATGCTTCATAGCTTATCCAATGTGGACAAGAAGAGGCTAGGATAATGATGATGAATGGTTCGGATATTCGTTGATGTTTGTTATGCCAGTTTTACCTGTCTTGGTTCACTGTGCTTAGTTAGATTGTTACTTTGATCAGAGAAGGTGACCTACATACTGAGTGAACCAAGGCTTAGTGAAATAGAAATGGTACCCTAGTATATAGGGGGAAAAGGTGCCGGATAATCCTCTCTGGGCGCTCTCTAAGTTTCAAGTTACTGTGGCTCTAACAATGTTTGAGTTCAAGTTGTTGTCAGTGGGATTCTATTGGACAGATTTGTCCCATGAAGCACATTGCATGGAGGCACATGGAGTTCGATTTATGTTCGATCGAGTGCTAGGGTCTGTAGGCCCAAGATAAGTTATACTAGTATGCCGACATCCACAACGCCCATTACATATAAAAAGAATAGATAAGTATTAAATGAAGAAGAGAAAATTAAAAACTAATATAGAATATGAACATCAATATAGAAGACTATATCAAGAAATTTCTTGTTAAAAGCCTTATTAGTTTTCCCCTTCTTAATATAATTTTAAATAGAAATATAAGAACAAACCAAGATATCATCAACTAACTTTCTTAATATAGAATCAGACATGAGGTGGGAGAAGCCCATCTCAAGCATTAATTTTGGTCCTTTAAGACATTATTTCAACTTTTTTCTGTAACTTTGAGAGTAGGAAACTATTTTTGCACTTATACATGCCCTATTTATAAGTTCATTCTCTTAATTCATAATTTATTTTCTTATTTCATTTATTTTAAGAAGAAAATAGTTCTAGTACTGGTTTCATGTTTTCTTTGTCAGCTTTTATTAAAAGGAGTCAATAGAAGAGATCAAAGAAATCTTGAATTTTGTTCCTTTTTCCTTCTTAATTCTTAGCATTGTTTCCATATGAACATTAAATTCTGTTATAATTTTCCATAAAAAAGGGCTAATCTGAGAGCTTTGGAAATAATAATTTCATTCAACATTGTTTTTCTTCTAACTACTCATTACTTATTCCACCATCTTTAAGTTATTTGTAAAAAATAAGATTGGCTATGATTGTGATGATGACATGGGTGTAAAGGAAGAAAATAAACTACATCCTAAAGCATTATCTTTCAATATTTTCTTGTTTTCTCATTAATTTGATCTTGAATTTATTTCTCGTCAGTGATTCTCCTCCACAAATTACTGCACAAGAATAAAAACTAGTTACCGATTGACATATCGTTCAGTGTTATTCCTTTTCTTTTGACATGCATTTTGCATGCGCATATGCTAGTATCAGTGAAAGAGGATAAGTCATACAATGAACTAAAGGCAGTCGACTAAAAGCAATCCACAACTTAACAGATAATCAGAGACAAAAGCACTACTGTTATTTGGTAAAATCAATCAACTGAAATAAGTAGATGCTACCCAATCATGCTACCATTTTACTTTGGATTTCTATGAATTATTAGAAAGTAACAAAAATATGGGCAGGTCATATAACATATTCACAAGGTTGATGTGCAATTAACCTTGATGACATCACAATGGATAATGAACAAACCTTGTTTACATATGTATACATTAGAACCGTTATTTCATGACATTCTATCAACATTTATTCACATCAATATGGTCCAGATATTAGACTTCATTCAAAGAAACAATTCAAACCGTTTTGTTCATAGCAATAATTGACATTTTCTCAGTGGTGCCATGTGGGACAAGCTTATGACTTGCAGCATGTAATAGTTATTTTCAGGTTTGTTTTGATTGACTTAGCCATTGAAAAAGCATCTCAAATAATCACTTTGATTGTTGTTCATTGCTTTATCACTTTGTCTTGAACACTCCCAGCAAATGAAATGCTCATGCGACCTTTCATTGTCTGTCTATTATGCCAAATATTTTAACCACCAAATATGCAGTAGTCTGCATTTATCAGGAGGTAAGAAAAGTGGCGACATCAAAAGCATTACAAGGCATAAAGTCAAAGCATCTGATACAACGCTTGTCATTTTCTACTAAATGACTCTGCCAATGCAGTCGAATCCCCTCATTGATGAGGCACTTGAACCTCTTTTATTGCGATGTGGATTATTAGATTAACTATATTTGGAGTGTGTGCAACATTATTCTCTGGCCAACTGTGTCTGGATCTGCTGGTTGGCACCCCTCTCCTCAGCACACGCAGTGGGGAGAGGTCCCAGTTTCAAATCTGAATGGTGGCATTCTCACTGTATTTCTCCCAAAAAGAAAAAAAAAATCTGAAAGCTTCCATTGAACACTTTTGGAAGTTCTATGCAAACTTCAATATTCTCGTTAGCAAATGAACAACTATTACGATGTTGTCCTTTTCAAAGTTTTGTCTCTTGCAAAAGAGTAGAAAGTGTTCCATGGAAAAAGTGTTCTATAAACCCAAGGAGAAGCTTTTGGCAGAGAACGATTGGCTTTTGCTGTCTCCTTTGTTTTCATTATCAGAATTTTGCTTTTGATCCTGTAGCTTCCCTGACCTTCATTTGGAGGCACTGTTGTCTCTCTTTCAGTAAATGGTGGCCTCTGCCCTCCTTTCCCTCAACAAAAAAGAAAAAGAAAAAGAAAAAATAATGGGAACACCTATAGTTCTAAATCCATTAGACTATAAAATTGCCTATTAACTTTGAAGATAAAATTCTTTTAAAGTTAAAACCTTATAGCTTAATAAATGTACCTTTTGTAAGCCCCAGAGCTCTCCGAGGACATATTTGTCTGTCCCATAATAGGACACATATCGCTCTCATCTATGTTCATCTTCTACAATTTCTTTAATCTGTTTTTTGAATTTTCATGCATCTTTGGGGATCCATGCAGTCCTCAAGTATTGAATCAAAATGACATCAGTAAAATGATATGCTTGCCTTCAAAATGAGTTGGTATTTGTCTCCCGGTCCTCTTTTCTGTAGGAGGCAGTATCTTTCTTGACAGAAATCTAGCAACAAAGTTAAGGATATTATATTGTGGTTCCTGGAATTATTATTATTATCATTATTATTTTAGCAATGCATTATCTACTATCTGATGTGTTGGTTAAGATTTCTCTCTCTCCCTGATCATTCAATAAAACTCAAGTTACATACCTTTCTTTCTATTTCAAAGTCTTATTAGTTTGGTGTATTCTGCAGAATTATTTTCCAAATATGAAGATGAAAAGGATAAACTATATGCCCGTTACGAACAACAGCGTGAGTAACAGTGTTTGTTTCCAGTTACTTGGAATCCATCCATCCTACTTTCAGCAGATGTTCAATGTTTTATATTTCTTCTCGAGTTTTCAGGGAAGAAGGAAAAAGCTAATCCGTCGGAACTTGAGAAGGCTTGTGCTCTGAAGATTGCCAGAGCAGAAGAATCTCTAAAAAAGAAGAAGCAGGTATATGAATGAGGGATGTTTAAGTTAGCAGACTGTCATTTATGATTTTCTACTATTCTCTAATTGTTTTATCTGCTTTTATTTGCAAAATTATCTTGATGTATTATAATTTTCATCCTAAGAGCGAGCCATGGTGCAATAGTAAGCTTGTTTTATTATGATCTGGAGTTCGTAACATAGCCTTTCTACATGTAGGAGTAAGGCTCAATACATTTGACCCCTCCCAAACCCTGCAATGGCCGGAGTCTCGTGCATTGCGCCGCTATTTTTATCATAACTTTCGCCCCAAGATCTGCATTGTTATACCACTTTTTTTATACATTATGCCTAGGTGTTTAACAATCACTTGTGCATGCTATACAAGATATATGAATGTGGTTTCTATATAAAGCTTGTGTATAAAGATATATCAATTTGAAAGAGAAAAAAAAATGCGAAAAGATTTAACTGTACATTTTTAATCTAATATATTATTTTCAGAAAGAATCTGCCCAATATATTTGATTTTCTATTTTGGAAATATAGACGAATTGAAATGATTTCATATTCTTTTCCCTAGTGATGTAATTTCAAAGTTTATGCATGTATTCCACTTTCCAACAATCTACTTTCCAATGATGCTACTTTATGTCAATGTGATCCAGTATGACAAATCTTTCAGCATATTGCGCAAGTCTCTTGGCTCATTTCTGGAAGGCGCATCTGATGATGATTTTGGGCCTGATGAATGAGCCTTGATTACCGGTAACTGCTCTTGGATATGGGGAAGCATAAAATTCTGTATATAAACCTTATTCCCTTTGACATCATCTATCTTCTTTAACTGAAGATTTTGCCCAATTATTGGACAGTGAATTGGGATTAAAATTTGTCAATGGTTCCTAGGCCCTAGAATCTGTTTTGTTAATATAAGAAATGGGGTATCTACAGTAATCATCACATTGTCTGTTTCTAGTTTTCCAGGACCTTGACTTCTGAAACACTGTTGGTAAAGCAGATGATGTTAAATCTTTTGACAAGGAGATACCGGGAATTGCACCAACCATTGACTTGTGTGAACCACAAGACATTGCACTTATATTCAATATCTTACATGAATGATTTCATCATCTCAAGCAAAATTATTCCTGTTACCAGAAGATTATACATGTTCTCAAAGAGGTTTTCTATCATCAGTTGGCGATACATTATGGACTACTCCATTGGCTAGAACAAAGGTAATTGAATGTCAATGACTGGATAATATCTCTCATAGTTTTAAGATTTAGAGGATATGGTTTTCTCAGAACAAGGTTTTAGATTTTTAAGGAAGATTTAAGTACCAAATTAGTACTCTTTTCACTACAACTTTAATATTTTCTTTACAGAACGTGATCTTATGGTAGTGTTTCTCTCTGACCAAAACATTCAACTATGCTTCTCTTGCATTTGGCTTCTGTAATGGCATGATTGTTTTCTTGAAAGTTATGCAGTGTACCTTTCTGTTGCTCACCACTGTGTTGGGCTGCATTAAACAGAGTTCACATGGTATCGTAGTTTCAGAATTATCTAAATTTTATTTATGATTTGAGTAAATAAAAGCAAGACACTATCAGCTTTTCAAATCAACTGAACTTCAAAGAGCTCACTGAAGAAAAATCACTGGATTTAATCAAGCTTGAGAGGCCTAATGATCTGTAATAAGATACCGAGAGCTCAGATCCTATTGTGAATTGGGGCTGGGGCTGCCTAAGTAGTCACACCTGTCAATTTAGCTTAGAGGTTCGGGCTTCAAGTCTTGGGTGGTGCATCAGCATCTTCAAGTATTTGAACTTGGATGATCGTAATGTGTGCAGCTTTTCTTCCTTTCTCTTATAAGAAGGGCAAATTCTAATTTATCTGTCATCAGTCAGGTGAATAGTGATGCTCATAAATGACATAAATACAAATATTTGAAAAAGAAACTTTACATTCTTCCGGGATGGAGCGTCATCTAGATCGTTAGCAGTCTGAACTCCAAACCACACAGCATGGTGCACTTACATCTAAATCTAACGTGCACAACAAAATTTCAACATAATGATTTGGCTGGCTAAGAGCCCCCTAAATGACCCATTATTGATCGAGGGCTTATCAATCTGCACCATCTTTCATGCCTCACATTGCCCACATGGGAGAGGCTCAGGTTTGAAAGCTCATCGGACGAGCAGCTGGTCCGATACAGAAGGGACAGTTGGATCACCATCGTGATCCATGATCGGCGAGCTTTGAGATTGCTGATATCAGGGAGCCCCAGATACAGCTTCAAAGCGCATGCCAGTTACGTATCACGATGGTAATCCAATGGTCGATAAAAGTGCTGCATCGGACCCCAACAGACCTAAACCACTCCCATTAATCTAAAAGCATTCCACTGACTCGCTTGTATTAGGACCATCCAGTTGCATGACATCTCAAATTTTACCAGCATGCTCCACAGAGAACATGCACCAGTAAAACTTCATCATAAGAAACAGTAAGTGTACCTGCATTGACGATAGATAGATTACAACCTGATCATGGCATGCAACATATTACGGAAATAACAAAACGAATGCCTGACATATAACTACAAAAATATCTTAAAGTTTCTGTTGCTCAAGTTCCTGCCGCAATGGACGGCTTGGCTTGTTTGATCGGCCATTTGCTGAACTCGAACCCAGTGGAGGAAAATCATCTGAACCCAATTTAAAGGGGCTGCTAGAAGCCAGCCCAGCAATTTCTACTTGCTCCTGGGCCTTCGAATTATGGCTCCAGTGGCAGTGCATATGTTTACCCAGAACTTGAGCTTCTGGAGTAATTTGCTGCTGATTTGGAGAAAGTGTGTTAGCTACTTGTTGCACTGGGGATTTTATTGGTGGATATGCAAGAGGATGAAGATTCTGCAGAGCCGGGTCAGGTGAGAACTTGTAAGGAAGCTTACTGTCATCCATCTTTCTGAACGTAATAGAAATCCTGTGCAATAGGTAATGTGATAGAAGCGGTTAGAAATGGCAGTAAGTTGCAGATATAATAACTCAAACACATGAATAAACTGCATGGAAGAAACTTCAAGTATAGACACTACCTTTCAGTGGGGACAGCTGGCACACAATGCTTTGCCACATCAGCACCATTGCCATTTAAGACAAGCACAGAACTGCGAAGTGAAAAAAGATATGAAAAAAAAGCAAAATCCTATTTTAAACTGTTTAGAACCTATTATAGTTAAGCTTGTCCAGAGGTATGTGTACTACCAATAGCAGTTAACATAAGTAGCATCATAGTGATAAACAAAGGAGATAATAAGCATACCCAACAGGTAGAGGTATTGCGGTAGATCCTGAGAATTCTCCTGGTCCCATTATTTTAAGTTCTCTGCCAAATAAAATATTACACTTCGATAGCAAGGAGACAGTGCAAAAAGGCCGGAGGAAGTCATGATGATCTATGTGAGGAGGAATGCAGTCATCTTTATCATATATGTTGACGATGCAACTATCAGGGACACAAGTGGGAGGAAGGACATGCCATGCAACCATTCTCTTGATCATTGTTTTCAATAAGGGCGGCATAGGATCTACTTCCTCATCCTGTATTATGCCTGGAGGATTCCCATAATTGTCCTGCAAAGTACATAACTTGTGGTAAGAATCACATCGGCCAACATAGCTATAAAGGTGGAAATGCTGCGAGTTATGGCAAGCAATACACATACCACTGCATAGTTGTAGCAGCATCCAAATTGTATCGTTACACGCCCCTTCCCACGCATCCATTTTCGTGGTTCCGAATATGTGCGTCCTAGGGCCAAAAAATCAAAGTTTAAATAAGAGAATCAAAAGTTAATTACCCATGCAATTTTACATTAAAAATATGAAAAAAATATAAGATATAGTTCGATGCATAACTTTCCATATTTTAATACTGAAATACAAGTGACAGAACAACAAATTCCATAAAATTTAGTACATAAAATCAAGTATTGAGATTCAAATAGCAGTAGCTTGTATATTTGTTACTTATGTGTAACACAGTAACCATTCATTGCAATGTAAGTCCTGAACAAAACTTATGGTAATTGCTAATGTTCTTAACAAGTTGATCTAACAGTCTGTTAACTCTTATTTTAGATAAGTCAAAATGAAATTAATGAATAAGTTTTCCATGGAGTGTGGAAGTTATCTGATGCATGTGCATCAACAGGGCACCCTGACATAGTTTCTCCACACTCAACTGACATGCAAGTAAAAAATTTGCTGCAACTCTTCTCCCTCCTGTTACCCAACATTACACAAGAGAATAAAGATTGCACAAAACAGCGAGCGTTTTGATGGATATAACATTTCCTTCTTCCATGCACCATATGTTCTGCAAGTCTGGGCAGAAGGATAACATATTGATGATAGCATCCTTAAAAATGAAAATGAATTTCAGAAAAAGAGCTTTGATTACATTCTATATCAGTCAGAATATTTGCAAGGAATAAAGATAGCTAACACTAGAAACTGTCAATGGCAGCTCTAAAGCTACTTAAATACCAGAACCAGTCAATGTCAGTGAAGTGTTTTTTCAAGAAAGTATTGAACTCGTGATTGATAAATGAACATCAGGTGTATGTCCGTCATCCTTCATGCAGTAAATGAGCAAAGCGGGGAGAGAATATTATACTGTTTACCATGGGATGTTAATTCCCCTCAATGGTGGCAGTCTAGTTAATAAACAGGGCCACAATTTTAATCAAGGTGATCAAAAGAGTCTGACTATAAATATAGAAGGACAGGAGATCTCCCCAGACCACGAAGGATTTCTTTTACAGGCTTCAAAAAAAAAAATGTTTCATCAAATAAACCATATATCAAATCTTCAGAGAAGGTTGTATAAAAGCTTTTGAATGATCTCTTCAGAGACATCTGATAGAGAACAAAAAAAAAGGAAGACTTTGAATAAATCTCTTGTTGAATTTCTTTTTTCATCACTCCAAGTTTTATCCTATAACTAAAAAGCTTATAACATTAATATATTGAACATATTTTCTAACTGGTAGTTCACATGCAAGATAAAGGCCTTGATTACATCTCATGCTACTGTTCTCTTCGTGCCAGCAAGAAGCTTATATATTGACAGCTCGTAACATTAAAGTTAACAAAATTCCCAAGTGGCAGTCGGCATACAGGATATTTATTTATCAAAGAGTTTATGATTGTTCTACACCATGCCATGATTTTTTCCTATAATAGCAAAATTGTGCCTCAATCTACACTTTCATGTAATTAATAAATTTTTCTATACTACAATAGCAAATTTTTGCATTGATCTATGCATATCAGAATCGTAACTAGATTTGCACGTAGCACAAAATCAAGATTATATTTTATAACGATAAAGCAAATAATATTTTCATGGCGATTCTAGTATGACACAATGCAGTGCAAGACCATAAAAAACTCTTGGCAATTGGCATAGCAGTAACCAGCGCCTGTATGTTCTTATCACCACAAATAAAAGTGCAAGAAGGGTAACCAAGATCATACTTCTGAGTTGCCGATTCCTCCCCTTCTCCTGAACATCGTAGACGCAAGCCACAATCCTCTTCTGCTCCGCTGCACTAAAAACTCCAGTATGAAGCTCGAGCCCCTCGAGCACATTGATCCACCGGCCATCGACCCTCTCCATGTGCTTGAAGTCCTTCTTCCTCCCTACCATCGAGAACCTTATCGCCTCCCTCTGATCCCTCGACAACGGAGTCCCTCCACTGGCCCTAGCCTTCTCCGCCGCCCCGCCAAATCATCTCCATCATCTCCTTCCTCCAGCGACCTCGAACTCGAATTGTTGAATTGCCGGTTGTGCTGCCCAGGCGTCCGGGCCCAATCGGAAGCCGGCGAGCTCCCGGTCGACCTCGCCGGACGAAGAGTTGGATCGATACCCGCCATTAATCGAAGCAGGGGATCTTCCTTTTCCGCCACGCCTGATCGAAACCTTATCAAGTTTTCCTGAAAGATAAAGGCAAGATTTGTGATCTTGGATCCAACAAAGAAAAAAAAAAAGAATCGCAAGAGGTGGAAGATTTCGCAACTGGATCAAAATAGACATGAAAATTAGAAATTAATCCCTAACATGGGAGAGAATTTTGAACAACTAACCGTCAAGGTTGTCGACGGCGGAGGGGATGCGCCTTCAGCCATGGCGCCGCTCGGGAAGAAGAGTAGAATCGGTTCAACAGAGAGATTGGGTTATGGAGTTTGTGAGGCTTCGGAATTAGGGTTTTGTAATTTATGCAGGAAAGGGGAGAGCGAGAGAGAGGAGAGTTTCTGAGTTTCGGAATAAGGGTTTGCACTTTATAGAAGAAAGGAGAGAGAGAGAGAGTAGATTAGCTGTTGGAGTTGGACGCGGATTGGGATTAGCAGCGCTTTATGCGCTTTCCGGTTGTCCGACGTGGCAAAGGCCGCCAAAGCGGTAGCGACGGATCTCGCCTCGGGAGATGGGCTGGTGGGGCCCACTAGATTGGTCAAGAGGAGAGCTTTTAACATGTTGGATTTATTTATTTATTAAGAACATGGAGGGAAAACCCAGTAGGATTCATGATCTTGCGGCCTTATAAAGTCTGCGTTGTTGTTGTTGTCTCATACCTCCCTGTTTTCAGGCCAACCAATACTCCACATCAAGAGCCATGGAAAACTAGGATTCTTATATGGTGATTAGCTTCACATTAGACCCCCACTCCAGGGAACTCTTTAAGATAAATTTTGGTAACAATATTAGAAAACGATTGATGTGAGGAGGGAAAAGAATCTTTACTACAAATGTTTCTATTGCCAAATTTATTGCTACTTTGGGATGGGCTAGTATGTGCAGTTAATTACTCATCTTTATGCAAGATATGTATGGTTCGAGGGCGATTCTGGATAGATAAACTACTTTTACCTCGATGTTTACTGAATGTGTCGCTAGTTGATTCATTTTTATGCATCTCATATTTTTGAAGAGGGGGATGGCATTGCCGGCCGGTAGCACCTCATATGG
Organism: Phoenix dactylifera; assembly: GCF_009389715.1. Taxonomy (NCBI): domain Eukaryota; kingdom Viridiplantae; phylum Streptophyta; class Magnoliopsida; order Arecales; family Arecaceae; genus Phoenix; species Phoenix dactylifera. Next base: position 34,780,507 of record NC_052392.1, on the reverse strand, counting down.
CTCATAATACAATTAGCTTTTCATGGACTTTTACTGTTAATTATTATTTAGAACTTAGATTGTTTTTGGATATTGCCGGATGTATTTATATTCGATGCATTTGAGTTGTATCTCAATTTGCTATGCCAAAGAAGGTTGGAATTGAGTTAGATCTATGTTGCATATGCATCCACCAAATCTACTTGCATAGTGGAATAATAATTATCTTTAAACTGTCAGGGAACTTCACATAACCAAAAAAAAACTGTAAAAATAGAAACAAATAATTAGGTTATAATACTAGTAGTTGGAATTTAATGATCTTCAAATTTTCTTTGTTCCCTGTATTCTTCAAGGAAATAAGTCCTTTCAGTTCATGTTACAATATTGGATTCCACACTACGTCAAGTTATTTGTTGCAATTTCATGTTGTTGTTGGCTATTAAAAGGATCCAGAAGCTGAAATGGACTCTGATACTGAATCCTTTACTGCAATTCAGATGTTCTCATTATATATTTCTTACCAAGTTTACCAAATTTTTTGGTTTAGTGATACCTTTTTTTGCCCCCAACTCACACGTTCAATATTCTAAACTTAGGCTGAAATTTATGCAGGAGAAGGACTGGAGTTTTCAGTACAAGGAGATATGGAACTTCAGCCATTTTACCGGCAATGCAACAAAAACTATGTCAGGAATTTTCCGCTTCTCCTGTCACCGCACTAAGTATATGCTACTTTGTAGTAGATAAAATCAAAGCTCAACCTTTTGTGTCAAGTTTTCAGATGCAGCTGGAAATGAACTTGCTGCAGGATTTTCTCCAAAGAATATAACGGTAGAAGCAGCACAGACAACAACACCCGTTCCATTGAATTAGATAGGTAATTGTATTACTTATGATGTCCGAGAAAATGGTTTCGAATTGCTTATGAAATATTCATTCTCTTACAAAAGATAGAACATGAATGAATCCTCTCAAGGGAAACCTTAACCAATTCAACTCTATCTAAGATGTGCTTGACGGGCAATTCTTTTAATAACACAGTACGAGGCCAGATCCTTATGTAGACTTGGAAATCCTAACCCACACAAATTCCTAATAGGGTTAAGTTAATGGCGGCATGCATCAAATCATATGGAGAGAAATTTAAACTTATTTTCTTATGAAAAAAAAATCATCACATCACAAAGATCTCGACGAAATATTAAAGCATTCAAGGAGAAGTTTTTAATATTACTTGCTAAAGGCTCAGTCCTCATTGATCATAGTTTAGCAGTCAGTTGAAAGACAAGGAGTTGATACAAGCACAAATAGGCCGCAACAATGAAGGAAATAAGGTTGCCACCATACTGCCGTCAGTAGCTATTGGAAAAGGAGACCTGGTTAAAAAAGCACTGGCATTTATGCACAAAGCCCAGTAGTTCAGTGTGAGAACAAAGAATATGATGATAGAGAAGCTCTCAAGGAAGCAGTGTTGCTCTTGCCGACAATCACCAAATGTTTGCTCGTTCCACTTCATGTAGACCTGGTTTTCTCAAAACGTTTTCCATGAAATCTAGCAGGGAATTCATCAAGGGAACAGCAGTGTTGAAAACCAGAGGGATTTTTTGCCACCGAAACAATCTTCTTCCTGACATGATCAAGAGGGATTTTAAATAATTTCCACCACCATTTGTACAACAAATGCATGTCAAGATCTCTAGGATTTTTTATACCCAGACAACCTTGATCTTTGGATTTGCAGACCATATCTTAGTTAGGTTGGAAGAATCCTCCTTTCACCAACTGAGACCCTTCCAAAAGAATACCCGTTCTAATCTGATCTGTTGTCTTAATCATCCAATCAGGTGCCAAAAAAAGTAATAGATGGGTAGAGTAGATAATACTGCCTCCAAACAAAATGTTTTTGAAGCCCAAACTAGCTAACTTTTTCCATTTTATCAGTGGGAGATATCGAATCACTTCTCTTAATTATTCCCCTACGGAGGAAGACATTTTTTTTCAAAGTATTTATGAAGTTTGCCTTCAAGGATAGGCAGCTAGAGACTTGCTCCTCCCAATATAAACCCAAACTAGTTCATATCTAAAAAAAGGTAGGCCTACCTGCCATTATAGGATCTGGAGAGGGCGGTCAAATATATGCAGCCTTGCAACTATGTTCAAAGAGGCATTTTTGTATTTCGAATCTATAATTCTTCATGTCCCAATGGAGCAACCTTATCATTGCACCAAGGCTCACCCTCTCCAAACTAGATCATAGTTTTGATTAGAATAATCAAACTTTTCAATCCACAAGCTAACTTAAAGAGTATAAAGTTCATTTTTGAAAATTGCACACAAGTTGTATCTTAGCATCCAAAATAATAGAGTATCATTAGCAAATCATAAAAAGATGATCATAATTTCATTAATTTTTTGAAATTGAACCCTCAGTCATAAAGCTGAGATAAAGAGCACCATCAAAATGGATTCAAAAAATACAGCAGAAAACATCATTATCCCGCCATGTTTTTTCACTTTAACATACTACCACAATGTCAAAAGTGGTCTCAAGTTTGCAAGTGTAAAGCACCTTCCATGTCAGCTCTATATGCTTATAACTCAGAATTGTGATCATTGCAGGCAGTCCACTTCTCATGCCCAATCCAATGGCTAAAACATATAGGACGATACAGGCCGCCTATGGTGCCAAAAGTGGTCTCCCAGAATTGGGAAAAATTTGGAACATCAAATAGCGAAATACCTATATTCATACCAAATATGCTCACAACCACAATGTCAGCAGTGACTACAACAGTTGCGGTGGTGATCATGACTCCCGTCTGTAGCAGCTGATTCTGTTCTCATCTAGCATGATGTTGATGTAATCTTCTGTATGTCCACATACTCTTTCAACTATGTGCAGATAGGAGAGACATTAGAGTCAGAAACCCAAAAGAAAGCTATAAAAATTACTGGTAAAACCAACGTCTGCTGTGCTGGTACCGAGCCCCGGGACCGGTTGCCCAGCGCACGGGGTCGGTACGGCCCTGCGCCGTGCCGTGCCGGCCTTGTACCGACGTAGTAAGAGGCGAGAGAGAGGGAGAACGGGAGAGAGGAAAAGAGAGAAAAAAGAGGGGAGGCCAGCAGAGAGCCAACAAGGGCCGAGGAGCCGCCGCGCGAAGGAGGTAGGAGGCGAGGAGGAGGGGCTCCGCGTCCTCCGTGCGGCAGCTCCTCGGCCTCCGCCGGCCGGCCTTTCTCTTCTTTCCTCTCCCTCTCCCTCCCTCCTTCGTTCTCCGTCCCGGTCCACCGTCGGTACGGCTCGGGACACCCCAAATCGGGTGGTTCGGGACGGTTTCGACGACCATGGGTAAAAACTGTTAATTTAGTAATGGAGAATGTGATTTATTAACAAAACTACAAGAAGTTACAGTGTTACTGCAATCTGGAGCATCAATGGTGTTCATAGTTGTTGTGGTCTACATGAAGAAAAACCTCAGCAGTATATCAAACTCGATATATTAGAAGGACAAAAACACGAATCTATGAAATCTACTTGATTTTTGAGCTCAGCAAAAAATCTTCCAAATAATAATTATTTTCAGAATGAGAAATATTTTTTTCAAAGAAACTATTAAGCTGGAATGAATAGAGGCAGACAAATTATGTGCAGGATATAGCCTCTTTTACTTAGTAGATCGATTGCATGGCCACGTGGCAATGCACATGAGAGTATGCATAGAAACATCTGATGAATGTCTGGAGTTTTGACTATATATTAGTCTAGATATAGATAACAATATTAGTTCTGTAAACAACTATTTTAGCACTAGTACTGTTTTCAGGGGCAAATTGGCCTTTACAGTGTCTATTTGGAACATAAAAAATTTTAGGTATTTAAAATTTCAGTTATTTAGCCTAAGGTAGAATACCAATAATAGTTCTTGCAAGTTGCCTTCTATATTTCCTCTTAAAGCTCGGCAATAGTGATACTAGTTGTATCAACCACTCATAAAGAATAAAAGTAGATCAAGGTACTGAAAGATTGCAAGAGAAAAAACAGGCTTACATACATGGGATAATTTGTTTAGAGTGCCATCAATCTGCACAAAGTAAGCCTCTAGAAGCATCTCCAACTCCTGAACGTTAGGCTTAAAGCAGCTAAGCTTCCATGGCTGCTGTCTGTCTCATCTTTAAAAACTTCATCCCTGAATACACAGATAATTTGACGCAAGAAACTTCCTTAACATGGTGAAAGGCATATATTAAGACATTAAATACAAGAACTATCATAAATAGTTAAAGAAGTCTTTATAAGAATTGTTAAATCCATTGCCAACAATTCCAATAAAATCACACAGATCAGACTGAATTCAGGCAAAGTAGTTGTTACTATGGCTACAATTACTAGTTCTAATGATCTACTGTAGAAAATGTTTGCTCACAATGAATTCGGTCAAAAAGAGAAGCAAAGCTGCTATCCTTGTAGAGGAACAAAAAATATCAATATGGAAAATGCAATATTCAACCGTCAGGTCATCAATATTTGTCCTATCTGCAATTCAAGTGGTCTTGTCCAGGCTTAGAGTCCTCTGGCTTGCTCCAGCAGCCAAAAAGGTGGACCCAAACGTACAGCTAGCCATATCAGGCATTACTTCCTGTTCTTTGCCAATTTTTGTCCACCCTTGTTTCATGGTTCGCCTAACAAGTTCAAAATTGTGTCGAAATGGCAAAATGACCTAACCAATATATGTAATTATAGTAGATAAATAATAGGTCACTCTTCTATTGACCTACTTTAGTGTGAACAGGCTCGGCCAGGGCTGGTGGTCATCTAGGTCCTTAAAAAGCTATCATATTTCCAAAAGAGGAAATGGTGTGCCAGCATATCCAGACTAATCAGATACATAATCCATACCCATTATGGACCCAACTCACCAACCATGTCTGCCATTCTACTTTGCTCTGCACATATAAAATAAAGCTTGAGGACTTCTCTACTTAAAATTTATGCTTCATAGCTTATCCCAATGTGGACAAGAAGAGGCTAGGGATAATGATGATGAATGGTTCGGATATTTCGTTGATGTTTGTTATGCCAGTTTTACCTGTCTTGGTTCACTGTGTTTAGTTAGATTGTTACTTTGATCAGAGAAGGTGACTTACATATGAGTGAACCAAGGCTTAGTGAAATAGAAATGGTACCCTAGTATATAGGGAAAAGGTGCCGGATAATCCTCTCTGGGCGCTCTCTAAGTTTCAAGTTACTGTGGCTCTAACAATGTTTGAGTTCAAGTTGTTGTCAGTGGGATTCTATTGGACAGATTGTCCCATGAAGCACATTGCATGGAGGCACATGGAGTTCGATTTATGTTCGATCGAGTGCTAGGGTCTGTAGGCCCAAGATAAGTTATACTAGTATGCCGACATCCACAACGCCCATTACATATAAAAAGAATAGATAAGTATTAAATGAAGAAGAGAAAATTAAAAACTAATATAGAATATGAACATCAATATAGAAGACTATATCAAGAAATTTCTTGTTAAAAGCCTTATTAGTTTTCCCCTTCTTAATATAATTTTAAATAGAAATATAAGAACAAACCAAGATATCATCAACTAACTTTCTTAATATAGAATCAGACATGAGGTGGGAGAAGCCGATCTCAAGCATTAATTTTGGTCCTTTAAGACATTATTTCAACTTTTTTCTGTAACTTTGAGAGTAGGAACTATTTTTTGCACTTATACATGCCCTATTTATAAGTTCATTCTCTTAATTCATAATTTATTTTCTTATTTCATTTATTTTAAGAAGAAAATAGTTCTAGTATTGGTTTCATGTTTTCTTTGTCAGCTTTTATTAAAAGGAGTCAATAGAAGAGATCAAAGAAATCTTGAATTTTGTTCCTTTTTCCTTCTTAATTCTTAGCATTGTTTCCATATGAACATTAAATTCTGTTATAATTTTCCATAAAAAAGGGCTAATCTGAGAGCTTTGGAAATAGTAATTTCATTCAACATTGTTTTTCTTCTAACTACTCATTACTTATTCTACCATCTTTAAGTTATTTGTAAAAAATAAGATTGGCTATGATTGTGATGATGACATGGGTGTAAAGGAAGAAAATAAACTACATCCTAAAGCATTATCTTTCAATATTTTCTTGTTTTCTCATTAATTTGATCTTGAATTTATTTCTCGTCAGTGATTCTCCTCCACAAATTACTGCACAAGAATAAAAACTAGTTACCGATTGACATATCGTTCAGTGTTATTCCTTTTCTTTTGACATGGCATTTTGCATGCGCATATGCTAGTATCAGTGAAAGAGGATAAGTCATACAATGAACTAAAGGCAGTCGACTAAAAGCAATCCACAACTTAACAGATAATCAGAGACAAAAGCACTACTGTTATTTGGTAAAATCAATCAACTGAAATAAGTAGATGCTAACCAATCATGCTACCATTTTACTTTGGATTTCTATGAATTATTAGAAAGTAACAAAAATATGGACAGGTCATATAACATATTCACAAGGTTGATGTGCAATTAACCTTGATGACATCACAATGGATAATGAACAAACCTTGTTTACATATGTATACATTAGAACAGTTATTTCATGACATTCTATCAACATTTATTCACATCAATATGGTCCAGATATTAGACTTCATTCAAAGAAACAATTCAAACCGTTTTGTTCATAGCAATAATTGACATTTTCTCAGTGGTGCCATGTGGGACAAGCTTATGACTTGCAGCATGTAATAGTTATTTTCAGGTTTGTTTTGATTGACTTAGTCATTGAAAAAGCATCTCAAATAATCACTTTGATTGTTGTTCATTGCTTTATCACTTTGTCTTGAACACTCCCAGCAAATGAAATGCTCATGCGACCTTTCATTGTCTGTCTATTATGCCAAATATTTTAACCACCAAATATGCAGTAGTCTGCATTTATCAGGAGGTAAGAAAAGTGGCGACATCAAAAGCATTACAAGGCATAAAGTCAAAGCATCTGATACAACGCTTGTCATTTTCTACTAAATGACTCTGCCAATGCAGTCGAATCCCCTCATTGATGAGGCACTTGAACCTCTTTTATTGCGATGTGGATTATTAGATTAACTATATTTGGAGTGTGTGCAACATTATTCTCTGGCCAACTGTGTCTGGATCTGCTGGTTGGCACCCTCTCCTCAGCACACGCAGTGGGGAGAGGTCCCAGTTTCAAATCTGAATGGTGGCATTCTCACTGTATTTCTCCCAAAAAGAAAAAAAAAAATCTGAAAGCTTCCATTGAACACTTTTGGAAGTTCTATGCAAACTTCAATATTCTCGTTAGCAAATGAACAACTATTACGATGTTGTCCTTTTCAAAGTTTTGTCTCTTGCAAAAGAGTAGAAGTGTTCCATGGAAAAAGTGTTCTGTAAACCCAAGGAGAAGCTTTTGGCAGAGAACGATTGGCTTTTGCTGTCTCCTTTGTTTTCATTATCAGAAATTTGCTTTTGATCCTGTAGCTTCCCTGACCTTCATTTGGAGGCACTGTTGTCTCTTTTTCAGTAAATGGTGGCCTCTGCCCTCCTTTCCCTCAACAAAAAAAAAAAAAAGAAAAAGAAAAAATAATGGGAACACCTATAGTTCTAAATCCATTAGACTATAAAATTGCCTATTAACTTTGAAGATAAAATTCTTTTAAAGTTAAAACCTTATAGCTTAATAAACGTACCTTTTGTAAGCCCCAGAGCTCTCCGAGGACATATTTGTCTGTCCCATAATATGACACATATCGCTCTCATCTATGTTCATCTTCTACAATTTCTTTAATCTGTTTTTTGAATTTTCATGCATCTTTGGTGATCCATGCGGTCCTCAAGTATTGAATAAAAATGACATCAATAAAATGATATGCTTGCCTTCAAAATGAGTTGGTATTTGTCTCCCGGTCCTCTTTCCTGTAGGAGGCAGTACCTTTCTTGACAGAAATCTGGCAACAAAGTTAAGGATATTATATTGTGGTGCCTGGAATTATTATTATTATTATCATTATTATTTTAGCAATGTATTATCTACTATCTGATGTGTTGGTTAAGATTTCTCTCTCTCCCTGATCATTCAATAAAACTCAAGTTACATACCTTTCTTTCTATTTCAAAGTCTTATTAGTTTGGTGTATTCTGCAGAATTATTTTCCAAATATGAAGATGAAAAGGATAAACTATATGTCCGTTACGAACAACAGCGTGAGTAACAGTGTTTGTTTCCAGTTACTTGGAATCCATCCAGCCTACTTTCAGCAGATGTTCAATGTTTTATATTTCTTCTCAAGTTTTCAGGGAAGAAGGAAAAAGCTAATCCGTCGGAACTTGAGAAGGCTTGTGTTCTGAAGATTGCCAGAGCAGAAGAATCTCTAAAAAAGAAGAAGCAGGTATATGAATGAGGGATGTTTAAGTTAGCAGACTGTCATTTATGATTTTCTACTGTTCTCTAATTGTTTTATCTGCTTTTATTTACAAAATTATCTTGATGTATTATAATTTTCATCCTAAGAGTGAGCCATGGGGCAATAGTAAGGTTGTTTTATTATGATCTGGAGTTCGTAACATAGCCTTTCTACATGTAGGAGTAAGGCTCAATACATTTGACCCCTCCCAGACCCTGCAATGGCCGGAGTCTCGTGCATTGCGCCGCTGTTTTTTATCATAACTTTCGCCCCAAGATCTGCATTGTTATACCACTTTTTTTATACATTATGCCTAGGTGTTTAACAATCACTTGTGCATGCTATACAAGATATATGAATGTGGTTTCTATATAAAGCTTGTGTATAAAGATATATCAATTTGAAAGAGAAAAAAAAATGCGAAAAGATTTAACTGTACATTTTTAATCTAATATATTATTTTCAGAAAGAATCTGCCCAATATATTTGATTTTCTATTTTGGAAATATAGACGAATTGAAATGATTTCATATTCTTTTCCCTAGTGATGTAATTTCAAAGTTTATGCATGTATTCCACTTTCCCACAATCTACTTTCCAATGATGCTACTTTATGTCAATGTGATCCAGGATGACAAATCTTTCAGCATATTGCGCAAGTCTCTTGGCTCATTTCTGGAAGGCGCATCTGATGATGATTTTGGGCCTGATGAATGAGCCTTGATTACCAGTAACTGCTCTTGGATATGGGGAAGCATAAAATTCTGTATATAAACCTTATTCCCTTTGACATCATCTATCTTCTTTAACTGAAGATTTTGCCCAATTATTGGACAGTGAATTGGGATTAAAATTTGTCAATGGTTCCTAGGCCCTAGAATCTGTTTTGTTAATATAAGAAATGGGGTATCTACAGTAATCATCACATTGCCTGTTTCTAGTTTTCCAGGACCTTGACTACTGAAACACTGTTGGTAAGCAGATGATGTTAAATCTTTTGACAAGGAGATACCGGGAATTGCACCAACCATTGACTTGTGTGAACCACAAGACATTGCACTTATATTCAATATCTTACATGAATGATTTCATCATCTCAAGCAAAATTATTCCTGGTACCAGAAGATTATACATGTTCTCAAAGAAGGTTTTCTATCATCAGTTGGCGATACATTATGGACTACTCCATTGGCTAGAACAAAGGTAATTGAATGTCAATGACTGGATAATATCTCTCATAGTTTTAAGATTTAGAGGATATGGTTTTCTCAGAACAAGGTTTTATATTTTTAAGGAAGATTTAAGTGCCAAATTAGTACTCTTTTCACTACAACTTTAATATTTTCTTTACAGAACGTGATCTTATGGTACTGTTTCTCTCTGACCAAAACATTCAACTATGCTTCTCTTGCATTTGGCTTCTGTAATGGCATGATTGTTTTCTTGAAAGTTATGCAGTGTACCTTTCTGTTGCTCACCACTGTGTTGGGCTGCATTAAACAGAGTTCACATGGTATCGTAGTTTCAGAATTATCTAAATTTTTATTTATGATTTGAGTAAATAAAAGCAAGACACTATCAGCTTTTCAAATCAACTGAACTTCAAAGAGCTCACTGAAGAAAAATCACTGGATTTAATCAAGCTTGAGAGGCCTAATGATCTGTAATAAGATACCAAGAGCTCAGATCCTATTGTGAATTGGGGTTGCCTAAGTAGTCACACCTGTCAATTTAGCTTAGAGGTTCGGGCTTCAAGTCTTGGGTGGTGCATCAGCATCTTCAAGTATTTGAACTTGGATGATCGTAATGTGTGCAGCCTTTCTTCCTTTCTCTTATAAGAAGGGCAAATTCTAATTTATCTGTCATCAGTCAGGTGAATAGTGATGCTCATAAATGACATAAATACAAATATTTGAAAAAAGAAACTTTGCATTCTTCCGGGATGGAGCGTCATCTAGATCGTTAGCAGTCTGAACTCCAAACCACACAGCATGGTGCACTTACATCTAAATCTAACGTGCACAACAAAATTTCAACATAATGATTTGGCTGGCTAAGAGCCCCCTAAATGACCCATTATTGATCGAGGGCTTATCAATCTGCACCATCTTTCATGCCTCACATTGCCCACATGGGAGAGGCTCAGGTTTGAAAGCTCATCGGACGAGCAGCTGGTCCGATACAGAAGGGACAGTTGGATCACCATCGTGATCCATGATCGGCGAGCTTTGAGATTGCTGATATCAGGGAGCCCCAGATACAGCTTCAAAGCGCATGCCAGTTACGTATCACGATGGTAATCCAATGGTCGATAAAAGTGCTGCATCGGACCCCCAACAGACCTAAACCACTCCCATTAATCTAAAAGCATTCCACTGACTCGCTTGTATTAGGACCATCCAGTTGCATGACATCTCAAATTTTACCAGCATGCTCCACAGAGAACATGCACCAGTAAAACTTCATCATAAGAAACAGTAAGTGTACCTGTATTGACGATAGATAGATTACAACCTGATCATGGCATGCAACATATTACGGAAATAACAAAACGAATGCCTGACATATAACTACAAAAATATCTTAAAGTTTCTGTTGCTCAAGTTCCTGCCGCAATGGACTGCTTGGCTTGTTTGATCGGCCATTTGCTGAACTCGAACCCAGTGGAGGAAAATCATCTGAACCCAATTTAAAGGGGCTGCTAGAAGCCAGCCCAGCAATTTCTACTTGCTCCTGGGCCTTCGAATTATGGCTCCAGTGGCAGTGCATATGTTTACCCAGAACTTGAGCTTCTGGAGTAATTTGCTGCTGATTTGGAGAAAGTGTGTTAGCTACTTGTTGCACTGGGGATTTTATTGGTGGATATGCAAGAGGATGAAGATTCTGCAGAGCCGGGTCAGGTGAGAACTTGTAAGGAAGCTTACTGTCATCCATCTTTCTGAACGTAATAGAAATCCTGTGCAATAGGTAATGTGATAGAAGCGGTTAGAAATGGCAGTAAGTTGCAGATATAATAACTCAATCACATGAATAAACTGCATGGAAGAAACTTCAAGTATAGACACTACCTTTCAGTGGGGACAGCTGGCACACAATGCTTTGCCACATCAGCACCATTGCCATTTAAGACAAGCACAGAACTGCGAAGTGAAAAAAGATATGAAAAAAAAGCAAAATCCTATTTTAAACTGTTTAGAACCTATTATAGTTAAGCTTGTCCAGAGGTATGTGTACTACCAATAGCAGTTAACATAAGTAGCATCATAGTGATAAACAAAGGAGATAATAAGCATACCCAACAGGTAGAGGTATTGCGGTAGATCCTGAGAATTCTCCTGGTCCCATTATTTTAAGTTCTCTGCCAAATAAAATATTACACTTCGATAGCAAGGAGACAGTGCAAAAAGGCCGGAGGAAGTCATGATGATCTATGTGAGGAGGAATGCAGTCATCTTTATCATATATGTTGATGATGCAACTATCAGGGACACAAGTGGGAGGAAGGACATGCCATGCAACCATTCTCTTGATCATTGTTTTTAATAAGGGCGGCATAGGATCTACTTCCTCATCCTGTATTATGCCTGGAGGATTCCCATAATTGTCCTGCAAAGTACACAACTTGTGGTAAGAATCACATCGGCCAACATAGCTATAAAGGTGGAAATGCTGCGAGTTATGGCAAGCAATACACATACCACTGCATAGTTGTAGCAGCATCCAAATTGTATCGTTACACGCCCCTTCCCACGCATCCATTTTCGTGGTTCCGAATATGTGCGTCCTAGGGCCAAAAAATCAAAGTTTAAATAAGAGAATCAAAAGTTAATTACCCATGCAATTTTACATTAAAAATATGAAAAAAATATAAGATATAGTTCGATGCATAACTTTCCATATTTTAATACTGAAACACAAGTGACAGAACAACAAATTCCATAAAATTTAGTACATAAAATCAAGTATTGAGATTCAAATAGCAGTAGCTTGTATATTTGTTACTTATGTGTAACACAGTAACCATTCATTGCAATGTAAGTCCTGAACAAAACTTATGGTAATTGCTAATGTTCTTAACAAGTTGATCTAACAGTCTGTTAACTCTTATTTTAGATAAGTCAAAATGAAATTAATGAATAAGTTTTTCATGGAGTGTGGAAGTTATCTGATGCATGTGCATCAACAGGGCACCCTGACATAGTTTCTCCACACTCAACTGACATGCAAGTAAAAAATTTTGCTGCAACTCTTCTCCCTCCTGTTACCCAACATTACACAAGAGAATAAAGATTGCACAAAACAGTGAGCGTTTTGATGGATATAACATTTCCTTCTTCCATGCACCATATGTTCTGCAAGTCCGGGCAGAAGGATAGCATATTGATGATAGCATCCTTAAAAATGAAAATGAATTTCAGAAAAAGAGCTTTGATTACATTCTATATCAGTCAGCATATTTGCAAGGAATAAAGATAGCTAACACTAGAAACTGTCAATGGCAGCTCTAAAGCTACTTAAATACCAGAACCAGTCAATGTCAGTGAAGTGTTTTTTCAAGAAAGTATTGAACTCGTGATTGATAAATGAACATCAGGTGTATGTCCGTCATCCTTCATGCAGTAAATGAGCAAAGCGGGGAGAGAATATTATACTGTTTGCCATGGGATGTTAATTCCCCTCAATGATGCAGTCTAGTTAATAAACGGGGCCCCAATTTTAATCAAGGTGATCAAAAGAGTCTGACTATAAATATAGAAGGACAGGAGATCTCCCCAGACCACGAAGGATTTCTTTTACAGGCTTCAAAAAAAAAATGTTTCATCAAATAAACCATATATCAAATCTTCAGAGAAGGTTGTATAAAAGCTTTTGGATGATCTCTTCAGAGACATCTGATAGAGAACAAAATAAAAAGGAAGACTTTGAATAAATCTCTTGTTGAATTTCTTTTTTCATCACTCCAAGTTTTATCCTATAACTAAAAAGCTTATAACATTAATATATTGAACATATTTTCTAACTGGTAGTTCACATGCAAGATAAAGGCCTTGATTACATCTCATGCTACTGTTCTCTTCGTGCCAGCAAGAAGCTTATATATTGAGAGCTCTTAACATTAAAGTTAACAAAATTCCCAAGTGGCAGTCTGCATACAGGATATTTATTTATCAAAGAGTTTATGATTGTTCTACACCATGCCATGATTTTTTCCTATAATAGCAAAATTGTGCCTCAATCTACACTTTCATGTAATTAATAAATTTTTCTATACTACAATAGCAAATTTTTGCATTGATCTATGCATATCAGAATCGTAACTAGATTTGCACGTAGCACAAAATCAAGATTATATTTTATAACGATAAAGCAAATAACATTTTCATGGCGATTCTAGTATGACACAATGCAGTGCAAGACCATAAAAAACTCTTGGCAATTGGCATAGCAGTAACCAGCGCCTGTATGTTCTTATCACCACAAATAAAAGTGCAAGAAGGGTAACCAAGATCATACTTCTGAGTTGCCGATTCCTCCCCTTCTCCTGAACATCGTAGACGCAAGCCACAATCCTCTTCTGCTCCGCTGCACTAAAAACTCCAGTATGAAGCTCGAGCCCCTCGAGCACATTGATCCACCGGCCATCGACCCTCTCCATGTGCTTGAAGTCCTTCTTCCTCCCTACCATCGAGAACCTTATCGCCTCCCTCTGATCCCTCGACAACGGAGTCCCTCCACTGGCCCTAGCCTTCTCCGCCGCCCCCGCCAAATCATCTCCATCATCTCCTTCCTCCAGCGACCTCGAACTCGAATTGTTGAATTGCCGGTTGTGCTGCCCAGGCGTCCGGGCCCAATCGGAAGCCGGCGAGCTCCCGGTCGACCTCGCCGACGAAGAGTTGGATCGATACCCGCCATTAATCGAAGCAGGGGATCTTCCTTTTCCGCCCACGCCTGATCGAAACCTTATCAAGTTTTCCTGAAAGATAAAGGCAAGATTTGTGATCTTGGATCCAATAAAGAAAAAAAAAAAGAATCGCAAGAGGTGGAAGATTTCGCAACTGGATCAAAATAGAGATGAAAATTAGAAATTAATCCCTAACATGGGAGAGAATTTGGAACAACTAACCGTCAAGGTTGTCGACGGCGGGAGGGGAAGCGCCTTCAGCCATGGCGCCGCTCGGGAAGAAGAGTAGAATCGGTTCAACAGAGAGATTGGGTTATGGAGTTTGTGAGGCTTCGGAATTAGGGTTTTGTAATTTATGCAGGAAAGGGGAGAGCGAGAGAGAGAGAGTTTCTGAGTTTCGGAATAAGGGTTTTGCACTTTATAGAAGAAAGGAGAGAGAGAGAGAGAGAGTAGATGAGCTGTTGGAATTGGACGCGGATTGGGATTAGCAGCGCTTTATGCGCTTTCCGGTTGTCCGACGTGGCAAAGGCCGCCAAAGCGGTAGCGACGGATCTCGCCTCGGGAGATGGGCTGGTGGGGGCCCACTAGATTGGTCAAGAGGAGAGCTTTTAACATGTTGGATTTATTTATTTATTAAGAACATGGAGGGAAAACCCAGTAGGATTCATGATCTTGCGGCCTTATTAAGGCCCTGTTTGGGGGAGCTTTTGGAGGGCCAGAAAGCACTTTCTGGCCCTCCAAAAGTACTTTTAGATGAAAAACTGTGTTTGGTAAATTTTTCAAAAAGCTGTTTCAGCTTTTGCGGGAAGCTGAAAACAGCTTTTGGGAGGAAGCTCCAATTTGGAGCTTTTGGGAGGAAGCTGTTTCAGCTTTTTCGGAAAGCTATATTTTTGACAAAAATGCCCATATTAAAATAACATAATTACGTAGTTTATCCCTGTATAAACCTAAAAATCTGCTAGAGCCAAGAACCCAAGCCGTCAGACTCCCTTCCGTAAGAAAAGGTATTTTTCTTTTCAATTTTTGTATGCATCTCTTGAACCACATTTTAGAAGAAAAAATTTTTAATTCTTTTCCATACCTTCCAAAATCAATCTATTGTTTTTTTTTTATCATCAACCTCGCGGCCCACGCTGAGGTCCTCCTCGAGCATGAACCATGAAGAAGAGCCCCTGGACCGCGGAAAATTATTTATGAAAATTATGGAAAATTATTATGAAAAATTATTTTATACTAATAATTATAATATTTATACCTTATTTTTGTATTATACTATAAATATAATATCATATTATATTATATCATAATACATTAATATGTTATGTTAAATAATTAATATTATGTTATATTATGGAAAATTAATTTATACTAATAATTATAATATTTTATATCTTTATTTTTGTATTAAACTATAAATATAATATCATATTATATTATATCATAATACATTAATATGTTATGTTAAATAATTTAATATTATGTTATATTATGGAAAATTAATTTATACTAATAATTATAATATTTTATACCTTTATTATTGTATTATACTATAAATATTGTATTATATTACATTACATTATAATACATTAATATGTTATTTTAAATAATTTAATATTATGGTATATTATGGAAAATTAATTTATAATATTAATTATAATATTTTATACCTTTATTTTTGTATTAAACTATAAATATAATATCATATTATATTATATCATAATACATTAATATGTTATGTTAAATAATTTAATATTATGTTATATTATGAAAATTAATTTATACTAATAATTATAATATTTTATACCTTTATTATTGTATTATACTATAAATATTGTATTATATTACATTACATTATAATACATTAATATGTTATTTTAAATAATTTAATATTATGGTATATTATGAAAAATTAATTTATAATATTAATTATAATATTTTATACCTTTATTTTTGTATTAAACTATAAATATAATATCATATTATATTATATCATAATACATTAATATGTTATGTTAAATAATTTAATATTATGTTATATTATGGAAAATTAATTTATACTAATAATTATAATATTTATACCTTTATTTTTGTATTATACTATAAATATAATATCATATTATATTATATCATAATACATTAATATGGTATGTTAAATAATTTAATATTATGTTATATTATGGAAAATTAATTTATACTAATAATTATAATATTTTATACCTTTATTATTGTATTATACTATAAATATTGTATTATATTACATTACATTATAATACATTAATATGTTATTTTAAATAATTTAATATTATGTTATATTATGAGAAATTAATTTATACTAATAATTATAATATTTTATACTATTATTATTGTATTATATTATAAATATAATATATATTACATTATATCATAATACATTAATATGTTATGTTAAATAATTTAATATTATGTTATATTACCAAATATTAATTTACTCTAATAATTATATTACTATTATGCTATATTAACATAATATTATTTTATATTACAATAATATTATACTATATCGTATATTTATGTATTAATTTATGTTATGTTTTATTATGTTGTGTTGTATAATACTACTGCAATGTCCTTTATGGTAATTTTGTCATATAAAAGTACTTTCTCAGTTTGTTTACCAAACACAAAACAAAGTACCACAGCACTTTACGAATGTAGTTACCAAACAGCAAACAGCTTTTTATAACAGCTCTACTTCAGACAGCTCTACTTCCAACAGCTCTACTTCCAACAGCTCTATTGCCAACAGCTCCCCCAAACAGGGCCTAAGTCTGCGTTGTTGTTGTTGTCTCATGGCTCCCTGTTTTCAGGCCAACCAATACTCCACATCCAAGAGCCATGGAAAACTAGGATTCTTATATGGTGATTAGCTTCACATTAGACCCCCACTCCAGGGAACTCTTTAAGATAAATCTTGGTAACAATATTAGAAAACGATTGATGAGGACGAGAAAAAAGAATCTTTACTACAAATGTTTTCTATAGTCAAATTTATTGCTACATGGGATGGGCTAGTATGTGCGGTTAATTACTCATCTTTATGCAAGATATGTATGGTTCAAAGGCGATTCTGGATAGATAAACTACTTTTACCTCGATGTTTATTGAATGTGTCGCTAGTTGATTCATTTTTATGCATCTCATATTTTTGAAGAGGGGATGGCATTGCCGACCGGTAGCACCTCATATGGCTCATAATACAACTAGCTTTCCATGGACTTTTACTGTTAATTATTATTTAGAAACTTAGATTGTTATTGGATATTGCCGGATGTATCATATTCGATGCATTTGAGTTGTATCTCAATTTGCTATGCCAAAGAAGGTTGGAATTGAGTTAGATCTATGTTGCATATGCATCCACCAAATCCACTTGCATAGTGGAATAATAATTATCTTTAAACTGTCGGGGAACTTCACATAACCAAAAAAAACTGTAAAAATAGAAACAAATAATTAGGTTATAATACTAGTAGTTGGAATTTAATGATCTTTCAAATTTTCTTTGTTCCCTGTATTCTTCAAGGAAATAAGTCCTTTCAGTTCATGTTACAATATTGGATTCCACACTACGTCAAGTTATTTGTTGCAATTTCATGTTGTTGTTGGCTATTAAAAGGATCCAGAAGCTGAAATGGACTCTGATACTGAATCCTTTACTGCAATTCAGATGTTCTCATTATATATTTCTTACCAAGTTTACCAAATTTTTTGGTTTAGTGATACCTTTTTTTGCCCCCAACTCACACGTCACGATTCTAAACTAATGCTGAAATTTATGCAGGAGAAGGACTGGAGTTTTCAGTACAAGGAGATATGGAACTTCAGCCATTTTACCGGCAATGGCAACAAAAAACTATGTCAGGAATTTCCGCTTCTCCTGTCACCGCACTAAGTATATGCTACTTTGTAGTAGATAAAATCAAAGCTCAACCTTTTGTGTCAAGTTTCAGATGCAGCTGGAAATGAACTTGCTGCAGGATTTTCTCCAAAAGAATATAACGGTAGAAGCAGCACAGACAACAACACCCGTTCCATTGAATTAGATAGGTAATGTATTACTTATGATGTCCGAGAAAATGGTTTTCGATTGCTTATCGAAATATTCATTCTCTTACAAAAGATAAGACATGAATGAATCCTCTCAAGGGAAACCTTAACCAATTCAACTCTATCTAAGATGTGCTGACGGCGCAATTCTTTTAATAACACAGTACGAGGGCCAGACCTTATGTAGACTTGGAAATCCTAACCACACAAATTCCTAATAGGGTTAAGTTAATGGCAGCCATGCATCAAATCATATGGAGAGAAATTTAAACTTTATTTCTTATGGAAAAAAAAATCATCACATCACAAAGATCTCGACGAAATATTAAAGCATTCAAGGAGAAGTTTTTAATATACCTTGCTAAAAGGCTCAGTCCTCATTGAATCATTAGTTGTTAGCAGTCAGTTGAAAGAAACAAGGAGTTGATACAAGCACAAATAGGCTGCAACAATGAAAGGGAATAAGGTTGCCACCATACTGCCGTCAAGTAACTATTGGAAAAAGGGAGACCTGGTTTAAAAAAGCACTGGCATTTATGCAAACAAAGCCCAGTAGTTCAGTGTGAGAACAAAGAATATGGATGATAGAGAAGCTCTCAAGGGAAGCAGTGTTGCTCGTTGCCGACATCACCAAATGTTTGCTCGTTCCACTTTCATGTAGACCTGGTTTTCCTCAAAACGTTTTCCATGAAATCTAGCAGGGAATTCATCAAGGGAACAGCAGTGTGAAAACCAGAGGGATTTTTTTGGCCACCGAAACAATCTTCTTCCTGACACTGATCAGAGGGGATTTTAAATAATTTCCACCACCATTTGGTACAACAATGCATGTCAAGATCTCTAGGATTTTTTTATACCCAGACAACCTTGATCTTTGGATTTGCAGACCATATCTTAGTTAGTTGGAAGAATCCTCCTTTCACCAACTGAGACCCTTTCCAAAAGAATACCCGTTCTAATCTGATCTGTGTCTTAATCATCCAATCAGGTGCCAAAAAAAAGTAATAGATGGGTAGAGTAGATAATACTGCTCCAAACAAAAATGTTTTGAAGCCCAAACTAGCTAACTTTTCTCCATTTATCAAGTGGAGATATCGAATCACTTCTCTAATTATCCCCTACCGGAGGAAGACATTTTTTTCAAAGTATTTATGAAGTTTGCCTTCAAGGATAGCAGCTAGAGACTTGCTCCTCCCAATATAAACCCAAACTAGTTCATATCTAAAAAAAAGGTTAGCCTACCTGCCATTATAGGATCTGGAGAGGGCGGTCAAATATATGCAGCCTTGCAACTATGTTCAAAGAGGCTATTTTTGTATTTCGAATCTATAATTCTTCATGTCCCAATGGAGCAACCTTATCATTGCACCAAGGCTTCACCCTCTCCAAACTAGATCATAGTTTTATTAGAATAATCAAAACTTTTCAAATCCACAAGCTAACTTAAAGAGGTATAAAGTTCATTTGAAAATGCACACAAGTTGTATCTTAGCATCCAAAAATAATAGAGTAATCATTAGCAAATCATAAAAAGATGATCATAATTTCATTTAATTTTTTTGAAATTGAACCCTCAGTCATAAAGCTGAGATAAAGAGCACCATCAAAATGGGATTCAAAAAAATACAGCAGAAAACATCATTATCCCGCCATGTTTTTTTTCACTTTAACATACTACCACAATGTCAAAAGTGGTCTCAAGTTTGCAAGTGTAAAGCACCTTCCATGTCAGCTCTATATGCTTATAAACTCAGAATTGTGATCATTGCAGCAGGTCCACTTCTCATGCCCAATCCAATGGCTAAAACATATAGGGACGATACAGCTGCCTATGGTGCCAAAAGTGGTCTCCCAGAATTGGAAAAAGTTGGGAACATCAAATAGCGAAAATAGAACCTATTATTCATCACCAAAATGCTCACAACCACAATTGCCAGCAGTGACGTACAACAGTTGCCGGTGGTTGATCCATGGATCCCGTGTGTTACCCAGCAGCTGATTCTGTTTCTCATCTAGCATGGATGATTGATTGTCAATCTTCTTGTATTGGTCACACCATACTCTTTTACACTATGTGTAGATAGGACGACCGACATTAGGCAGTCAGAAACCCAAAAGAAGCTATAAAAATTACTGGTAAAAACCAACGTCTGCTGTGCTGGTACCAAGAGCCCCGGACCCGGTTGCCCAGCGGCACTGGGTCGGTACGGCCGCCTGCCGCGTGCCGTGCCGGCCTTGTACCGACGCAGTAGAGGCAGAGAGAGGGAGAACGGGAGAGAGGAAAAGAGAGAAAAAAGAGGGAGGCCAGCAGAGAGCCAACAAAGGGCCGAGGAGCCCGCCGCGCGAAAGGAGGTAGGGCCGAGGAGGAGGGGCTCCGCGTCCTCCGTGCGGCACGCTTCCTCGGCTCCGCCGGCCGGCCTTTCTCTTCTTTCCTCTCCCTCTCCCTCCCTCCTTCGTTCTCCATCCGGTCCACCGTCGGTACGGCTCGGGACACCCCAAACCGGGTGGTTCGGGACGGTTTCGACAACCATGGGTAAAACTGTTAATTTAGTAATAGAGAATGTGATTTATTAACAAAACTACAAGAAGTTACAGTGGTTACTACAATCTGGAGCATCAATGGTGTTCATAGTTGTTGTGTCTACATGATGAAAAAACCTCAGCAGTATATCAAACTCGATGTATTAGAAGGACAAAAAACATGAATCTATGAAATCTACTTGATTTTTGAGCTCAGCAAAAAATCTTCCAACTAATAATTATTTTCAGAATGAGAAATATTTTTTAAAGAAACTATTAAGCTGGAATGAATAGAGGCAGACAAATTATGTGCAGGATATAGCCTCTTTTACTTAGTAGATCAATGCATGGCCACGTGCAATGCACATGAGAGTATGCATAGAACATCTGATGAATGTCTGGAGTTTTGACTATATATTAGTCTAGATATAGATAACAATAATTAGTTCTGTAACAACTATTCTAGCACTAGTACTTTTTCAGGGGCAAATTGGCCTTACAATGTCTATTTGGAACATAAAAATTTTCAGGTATTTAAAATTTCAGTTATTTAGCCTAAGGTAGAATACCAATAATAGTTCTTGCAAGTTGCCTTCTATATTTCCTCTTAAACTCGGCAATAGTGATACTAGTTGTATCAACCACTCATAAAAGAATAAAGTAGATCAAGGTACTGAAAGATTGCAAGAGAAAAAACAGGCTACATACATGGGATAATTTGTTTAGAGTGCCATCAATCTGCACAAAGTAAGCCTCTAGAAGCATCTCCAACTCCTGAAGTTAGGCTTAAAAGCAGCTAAGCTTCCATGGCTGCTGTCTGTCTCATCTTTTAAAAACTTCATCCCTGAATACACAGATAATTTGATGCCAAGAAACTTCCTTAACATGGTGAAAGGCATATATTAAGACATTAAATACAAGAACTATCATAAATAGTTAAAGAAGTCTTTATAAGAATTGTTAATCCATGCCAACAATTC
This sequence comes from Phoenix dactylifera, assembly GCF_009389715.1. Taxonomy (NCBI): domain Eukaryota; kingdom Viridiplantae; phylum Streptophyta; class Magnoliopsida; order Arecales; family Arecaceae; genus Phoenix; species Phoenix dactylifera. The sequence goes on along the minus strand of NC_052392.1, from coordinate 34,758,603 downwards.
CAATAAAATCACACAGATCAGACTGAATTCAGCAAAGTAGTTGTTACTATGGCTACAATTACTAGTTCTAATGATCTACTGTAGAAAGGTTGCTCACAATGAATTCGGTCAAAGAGAAGCAAAGCTGCTATCCTTGTAGAGGAACAAAAAATATCAATATGGAAAATGCAATATTCAACCGTCAGGTCATCAATATTTGTCCTATCTGCAATTCAAGTGGTCTTGTCCAGGCTTAGAGTCCTCTGGCTTGCTCCAGCAGCCAAAAGGTGGACCCAAACGTACAGCTAGCCATATCAGGCATTACTTCCTGTTCTTTGCCAATTTTTGTCCACCCTTGTTTCATGGTTCGCCTAACAAGTTCAAAATTGTGTCGAAATGGCAAAATGACCTAACCAATATATGTAATTATAGATAAATAATAGTCACTCTTCTATGACCTACTTAGTGTGAACAGGCTCGGACAGGCTGGTGGTCATCTAGGTCCTTAAAAAGCTATCATATTTTCAAAAGAGGAAATGGTGTGCCAGCATATCCAGACTAATCAGATACATTAAATCCATACCCATTATGGACCCAACTCACCAACCATGTCCGCATTCTACTTTGCTCTGCACATATAAAATAAAGCTTGAGACTTCTCTACTTAAATTTATGCTTCATAGCTTATCCAATGTGGACAAGAAGAGGCTAGGATAATGATGATGAATGGTTCGGATATTCGTTGATGTTTGTTATGCCAGTTTTACCTGTCTTGGTTCACTGTGCTTAGTTAGATTGTTACTTTGATCAGAGAAGGTGACTACATACTGAGTGAACCAAGGCTTAGTGAAATAGAAATGGTACCCTAGTATATAGGGGGAAAAGGTGCCGGATAATCCTCTCTGGGCGCTCTCTAAGTTTCAAGTTACTGTGGCTCTAACAATGTTTGAGTTCAAGTTGTTGTCAGTGGGATTCTATTGGGACAGATTTGTCCCATGAAGCACATTGCATGGAGGCACATGGAGTTCGATTTATGTTCGATCGAGTGCTAGGTCTGTAGGCCCAAGATAAGTTATACTAGTATGCCGACATCCACAACGCCCATTACATATAAAAAGAATAGATAAGTATTAAATGAAGAAGAGAAAATTAAAAAACTAATATAGAATATGAACATCAATATAGAAGACTATATCAAGAAAATTTCTTGTTAAAAGCCTTATTAGTTTTCCCCTTCTTAATATAATTTTAAATAGAAATATAGAACAAACCAAGATATCATCAACTAAACTTTCTTAATATAGAATCAGACATGAGGTGGGAGAAGCCGATCTCAAGCATTAATTTTGGTCCTTTAAGACATTATTTCAACTTTTTTCTGTAACTTTGAGAGTAGGAAACTATTTTTGCACTTATACATGCCCTATTATAAGTTCATTCTCTTAATTCATAATTTATTTTCTTATTTCATTTATTTTAAGAAGGAAAATAGTTCTAGTATTGGTTTCATGTTTTCTTTGTCAGCTTTTATTAAAGGAGTCAATAGAAGAGATCAAAGAAATCTTGAATTTTGTTCCTTTTTTCTTCTTAATTCTTTAGCATTGTTTCCATATGAACATTAAATCTGTTATAATTTTCCATAAAAAAGGGCTAATCTGAGAGCTTTGGAAATAGTAATTTCATTCAACATTGTTTTTCCTCTAACTACTCATTACTTATTCTACCATCTTTAAGTTATTTGTAAAAAATAAGATTGGCTATGTTGTGATGATGACATGGGTGTAAAGGAAGAAATAAACTACATCCTAAAGCATTATCTTTCAATATTTTCTTGTTTTCTCATTAATTTGATCTTGAATTTATTTCTCGTCAGTGATCTCCCTCCACAAATTACTGCACAAGAATAAAACTAGTTACCGAATTGACATATCGTTCAGTGTTATTCCTTTTCTTTTGACATGCATTTTGCCATGCGCATATGCTAGTATCAGTGAAAGAGGATAAGTCATACAATGAAACTAAAGGCAGTCGACTAAAAGCAATCCACAACTTAACAGATAATCAGAGGACAAAAGCACTACTGTTATTTGGTAAAATCAATCAACTGAAATAAAGTAGATGCTAACCAATCATGCTACCATTTTACTTTGGATTTCTATGAATTATTAGAAAGTAACAAAAATATGGGACAGGTCATATAAACATATTCACAAGGTTGATGTGCAATTAAACCTTGATGACATCACAATGGATAATGAACAAACCTTGTTACATATGTATACATTAGAAACAGTTATTTCATGACATTCTATCAACATTTATTCACATCAATATGGCCAGATATTAGACTTCATTCAAAGAAACAATTCAAACCGTTTTGTTCATAGCAATAATTGACATTTTCTCAGTGGTGCCATGTGGGACAAGCCTTATGACTTGCAGCATGTAATAGTTATTTTCAAGGTTTTGGTTTTGATTGACTTAGTCATTGAAAAAGCATCTCAAATAATCACTTTGATTGTTGTTCATTGCTTTATCACTTTGTCTTGAACACTCCCAGCAAATGAAATGCTCCATGCGACCTTCATTGTCTGTCTATTATGCCAAATATTTTAACCACAAATATGCAGTAGTCTGCATTTATCAGGAGGTAAGAAAAGTGGCGACATCAAAAGCATTACAAGGCATAAAGTCAAAGCATCTGATACAACGCTTGTCATTTTCTACTAAATGACTCTGCCAATGCAGTCGAATCCCCTCATTGATGAGGCACTTGAACCTCTTTATTGCGATGTGGATTATTAGATTAACTATATTTGGAGTGTGTGCACATTATTCTCTGGCCAACTGTGTCTGGATCTGCTGGTTGGCACCCTCTCCTCAGCACACGCAGTGGGGAGAGGTCCCAGTTTCAAATCTGAATGGTGGCATTCTCACTGTATTTCTCCCAAAAAGAAAAAAAAAAAATCTGAAAGCTTCCATTGAACACTTTTGGAAGTTCTATGCAAACTTCAATATTCTCGTTAGCAAATGAACAACTATTACGATGTTGTCCTTTCAAAGTTTTGTCTCTTGCAAAAGAGTAGAAAGTGTTTCCATGGAAAAAGTGTTCTGTAAACCCAAGGAGAAGCTTTTGGCAGAGAACGATTGGCTTTTGCTGTCTCCTTTGTTTTCATTATCAGAAATTTGCTTTTGATCCTGTAGCTTCCCTGACCTTCATTTGGAGGCACTGTTGTCTCTTTTTCAGTAAATGGTGGCCTCTGCCCTCCTTTCCCTCAACAAAAAAAAAAAAAAAGAAAAAGAAAAAATAATGGGAACACCTATAGTTCTAAATCCATTAGACTATAAAATTGCCTATTAACTTTGAAGATAAATTCTTTTAAAGTTAAAAACCTTATAAGCTTAATAAACGTACCTTTTTGTAAGCCCCAGAGCTCTCCGAGGACATATTTGTCTGTCCCATAATATGACACATATCGCTCTCATCTATGTTCATCTTCTACAATTTCTTTAATCTGTTTTTTGAATTTCATGCATCTTTGGTGATCCATGCGGTCCTCAAGTATTGAATAAAAAATGACATCAATAAAATGATATGCTTGCCTTCAAAATGAGTTGGTATTTGTCTCCCGGTCCTCTTTCCTGTAGGAGGCAGTACCTTTCTTGACAGAAATCTGGCAACAAAGTTAAGGATATTATATTGTGGTGCCTGGAATTATTATTATTATTATCATTATTATTTTAGCAATGTATTATCTACTATCTGATGTGTTGGTTAAGATTTCTCTCTCTCCCTGATCATTCAATAAAACTCAAGTTACATACCTTTCTTTCTATTTCAAAGTCTTATTAGTTTGGTGTATTCTGCAGAATTATTTTCCAAATATGAAGATGAAAAGGATAAACTATATGTCCGTTACGAACAACAGCGTGAGTAACAGTGTTTGTTTCCAGTTACTTTGGAATCCATCCCAGCCTACTTTCAGCAGATGTTCAATGTTTTATATTTCTTCTCCAAGTTTCAGGGAAGAAGGAAAAAGCTAATCCGTCGGAACTTGAGAAGGCTTGTGTTCTGAAGATTGCCAGAGCAGAAGAATCTCTAAAAAAGAAGAAGCAGGTATATGAATGAGGGAATGTTTAAGTTAGCAGACTGTCAATTTATGATTTTCTACTGTTCTCTAATTGTTTTATCTGCTTTTATTTACAAAATTATCTTGATGTATTATAATTTTCAATCCTAAGAGTGAGCCATGGGGCAATAGTAAGGTTGTTTTATTATGATCTGGAGTTCGTAACATAGCCTTTCTACATGTAGGAGTAAGGCTCAATACAATTTGACCCCTCCCAGACCCCTGCAATGGCCGGAGTCTCGTGCATTGCGCCGCTGTTTTCATCATAACTTTCGCCCCAAGATCTGCATTGTTATACCACTTTTTTATACATTAATGCCTAGGTGTTTAACAATCACTTGTGCATGCTAACAAGATATATGAATGTGGTTTCTATATAAAGCTTGTGTATAAAGATATATCAATTTGAAAGAGAAAAAAAAATGCGAAAAGATTTAACTGTACATTTTTAATCTAATATATTATTTTCAGAAAGAATCTGCCCAATATATTTGATTTTCTATTTTGGAAATATAGACGAATTGAAATGATTTCATATTCTTTTCCCTAGTGATGTAATTTCAAAGTTTATGCATGTATTCCACTTTCCCACAATCTACTTTCCAATGATGCTACTTTATGTCAATGTGATCCAGGATGACAAATCTTTCAGCATATTGCGCAAGTCTCTTGGCTCATTTCTGGAAGGCGCATCTGATGATGATTTTGGGCCTGATGAATGAGCCTTGATTACCAGTAACTGCTCTTGGATATGGGGAAGCATAAAATTCTGTATATAAACCTATTCCCTTTGACATCATCTATCTTCTTTAACTGAAGATTTTGCCCAATTATTGGACAGTGAATTGGGATTAAAATTTGTCAATGGTTCCTAGGCCCTAGAATCTGTTTTGTTAATATAAGAAATGGGGTATCTAACAGTAATCATCAACATTGCCTGTTTTCTAGTTTTCCAGGACCTTGACTACTGAAACAACTGTTGGTAAAAGCAGATGATGTTAAATCTTTTGACAAGGAGATACCGGGAATTGCACCAACCATTGACTTGTGTGAACCACAAGACATTGCACTTAATATCAATATCTTACATGAATGATTTCATCATCCTCAAGCAAAATTATTCCTGGTACCCAGAAGATTATACATGTTCTCAAAGAAGGTTTTCTATCATCAGTTGGCGATACATTATGGACTACTCCATTGGCTAGAACAAAGGTAATTGAATGTCAATGACTGGATAATATCTTCCATAGTTTTTAAAGATTTAGAGGATATGGTTTTCCTCAGAACAAAGGTTTTATATTTTTAAGGAAGATTTAAGTGCCAAATTAGTACTCTTTTCACTACAACTTTAATATTTTCTTTACAGAACGTGATCTTATGGTACTGTTTCTCTCTGACCAAAACATTCAACTATGCTTCTCTTGCATTTGGCTTCTGTAATGGCATGATTGTTTTCTTGAAAGTTATGCAGTGTACCTTTCTGTTGCTCACCACTGTGTTGGGCTGCATTAAACAGAGTTCACATGGTATCGTAGTTTCAGAATTATCTAAATTTTTATTTATGATTTGAGTAAATAAAAGCAAGACACTATCAGCTTTTCAAATCAACTGAACTTCAAAGAGCTCCACTGAAGAAAAATACTGGATTTAATCAAGCTTGAGAGGCCCTAATGATCTGTAATAAGATACCAAGAGCCTCAGATCCTATTGTGAATTGGGGTTGCCTAAGTAGTCACACCTGTCAATTTAGCTTAGAGGGTTCGGGCTTCAAGTCTTGGGTGGTGCATCAGCATCTTCAAGTATTTGAACTTGGATGATCGTAATGTGTGCAGCCTTTCTTCCTTTCTCTTATAAGAAGGGCAAATTCTAATTTATCTGTCATCAGTCAGGTGAATAGTGAATGCTCATAAATGACATAAATACAAATATTTGAAAAAGAAACTTTGCATTCTTCCGGGATGGAGCGTCATCTAGATCGTTAGCAGTCTGAACTCCAAACCACACAGCATGGTGCACTTACATCTAAATCTAACGTGCACAACAAAATTTCAACATAATGATTTGGCTGGCTAAGAGCCCCCTAAATGACCCATTATTGATCGAGGGCTTATCAATCTGCACCATCTTTCATGCCTCACATTGCCCACATGGGAGAGGCTCAGGTTTGAAAGCTCATCGGACGAGCAGCTGGTCCGATACAGAAGGGACAGTTGGATCACCATCGTGATCCATGATCGGCGAGCTTTGAGATTGCTGATATCAGGGAGCCCCAGATACAGCTTCAAAGCGCATGCCAGTTACGTATCACGATGGTAATCCAATGGTCGATAAAAGTGCTGCATCGGACCCCCAACAGACCTAAACCACTCCCATTAATCTAAAAGCATTCCACTGACTCGCTTGTATTAGGACCATCCAGTTGCATGACATCTCAAATTTTACCAGCATGCTCCACAGAGAACATGCACCAGTAAACTTCATCATAAGAAACAGTAAGTGTACCTGTATTGACGATAGATAGATTACAACCTGATCATGGCATGCAACATATTACGGAAATAACAAAACGAATGCCTGACATATAACTACAAAAATATCTTAAAAGTTTCTGTTGCTCAAGTTCCTGCCGCAATGGACTGCTTGGCTTGTTTGATCGGCCATTTGCTGAACTCGAACCCAGTGGAGGAAAATCATTCTGAACCCAATTTAAAGGGGCTGCTAGAAGCCAGCCCAGCAATTTCTACTTGCTCCTGGGCCTTCGAATTATGGCTCCAGTGGCAGTGCATATGTTTTACCCAGAACTTGAGCTTCTGGAGTAATTTGCTGCTGATTTGGAGAAAGTGTGTTAGCTACTTGTTGCACTGGGGATTTTATTGGTGGATATGCAAGAGGATGAAGATTCTGCAGAGCCGGGTCAGGTGAGAACTTGTAAGGAAGCTTACTGTCATCCATCTTTCTGAACGTAATAGAAATCCTGTGCAATAGGTAATGTGATAGAAGCGGTTAGAAATGGCAGTAAGTTGCAGATATAATAACTCAATCACATGATAAACTGCATGGAAGAAACTTCAAGTATAGACACTACCTTTCAGTGGGGGACAGCTGGCACACAATGCTTTGCCACATCAGCACCATTGCCATTTAAGACAAGCACAGAACTGCGAAGTGAAAAAAGATATGAAAAAAAAGCAAAATCCTATTTTAAACTGTTTAGAACCTATTATAGTTAAGCTTGTCCAGAGGTATGTGTACTACCAATAGCAGTTAACATAAGTAGCATCATAGTGATAAACAAAGGAGATAATAAGCATACCCAACAGGTAGAGGTATTGCGGTAGATCCTGAGAATTCTCCTGGTCCCATTATTTTAAGTTCTCTGCCAAATAAAATATTACACTTCGATAGCAAGGAGACAGTGCAAAAAGGCCGGAGGAAGTCATGATGATCTATGTGAGGAGGAATGCAGTCATCTTTATCATATATGTTGATGATGCAACTATCAGGGACACAAGTGGGAGGAAGGACATGCCATGCAACCATTCTCTTGATCATTGTTTTTAATAAGGGCGGCATAGGATCTACTTCCTCATCCTGTATTATGCCTGGAGGATTCCCATAATTGTCCTGCAAAGTACACAACTTGTGGTAAGAATCACATCGGCCAACATAGCTATAAAGGTGGAAATGCTGCGAGTTATGGCAAGCAATACACATACCACTGCATAGTTGTAGCAGCATCCAAATTGTATCGTTACACGCCCCTTCCCACGCATCCATTTTCGTGGTTCCGAATATGTGCGTCCTAGGGCCAAAAAAATCAAAGTTTAAATAAGAGAATCAAAAGTTAATTACCCATGCAATTTTACATTAAAAAATATGAAAAAAATATAAGATATAGTTCGATGCATAACTTTCCATATTTTAATACTGAAAACACAAGTGACAGAACAACAAATTCCATAAAATTTAGTACATAAAATCAAGTATTGAGATTCAAATAGCAGTAGCTTGTATATTTGTTACTTATGTGTAACACAGTAACCATTCATTGCAATGTAAGTCCTGAACAAAACTTATGTAATTGCTAATGTTCTTAACAAGTTGATCTAACAGTCTGTTAACTCTTATTTTAGATAAGTCAAAATGAAATTAATGAATAAGGTTTTTCATGGAGTGTGGAAGTTATCTGATGCATGTGCATCAACAGGGCACCCTGACATAGTTTCTCCACACTCAACTGACATGCAAGTAAAAAATTTTGCTGCAACCTCTTCTCCCTCCTGTTACCCAACATTACACAAGAGAATAAAGATTGCACAAAACAGTGAGCGTTTTGATGGATATAACATTTCCTTCTTCCATGCACCATATGTTCTGCAAGTCCGGGCAGAAGGATAGCATATTGATGATAGCCATCCTTAAAAATGAAAATGAATTTCAGAAAAAGAGCTTTGATTACATTCTATATCAGTCAGCATATTTGCAAGGAATAAAGATAAGCTAACACTAGAAACTGTCAATGGCAGCTCTAAAGCTACTTAAATACCAGAACCAGTCAATGTCAGTGAAGTGTTTTTTCAAGAAAGTATTGAACTCGTGATTGATAAATGAACATCAGGTGTATGTCCGTCATCCTTCATGCAGTAAATGAGCAAAGCGGGGAGAGAATATTATACTGTTTGCCATGGGATGTTAATTCCCCTCAATGATGCAGTCTAGTTAATAAACGGGGCCCCAATTTTAATCAAGGTGATCAAAAGAGTCTGACTATAAATATAGAAGGACAGGAGATCTCCCCAGACCACGAAGGATTTCTTTTACAGGCTTCAAAAAAAAAAAATGTTTCAATCAAATAAACCATATATCAAATCTTCAGAGAAGGTTGTATAAAAGCTTTTGGATGATCTCTTCAGAGACATCTGATAGAGAACAAAATAAAAAGGAAGACTTTGAATAAATCTCTTGTTGAATTTCTTTTTCATCACTCCAAGTTTTATCCTATAACTAAAAAGCTTATAACATTAATATAATTGAACATATTTCTAACTGTAGTTCACATGCAAGATAAAGGCCTTGATTACATCTCATGCTACTGTTCTCTTCGTGCCAGCAAGAAGCTTATATATTGAGAGCTCTTAACATTAAAGTTAACAAAATTCCCAAGTGGCAGTCTGCATACAGGATATTTATTTATCAAAGAGTTTATGATTGTTCTACACCATGCCATGATTTTTTCCTATAATAGCAAAATTGTGCCTCAATCTACACTTTCATGTAATTAATAAAATTTTTCTATACTACAATAGCAAATTTTTGCATTGATCTATGCATATCAGAATCGTAACTAGATTTGCACGTAGCACAAAATCAAGATTATATTTTATAACGATAAAGCAAATAACATTTTCATGGCGATTCTAGTATGACACAATGCAGTGCAAGACCATAAAAAACTCTTGGCAATTGGCATAGCAGTAACCAGCGCCTGTATGTTCTTATCACCACAAATAAAAGTGCAAGAAGGGTAACCAAGATCATACTTCTGAGTTGCCGATTCCTCCCCTTCTCCTGAACATCGTAGACGCAAGCCACAATCCTCTTCTGCTCCGCTGCACTAAAAACTCCAGTATGAAGCTCGAGCCCCTCGAGCACATTGATCCACCGGCCATCGACCCTCTCCATGTGCTTGAAGTCCTTCTTCCTCCCTACCATCGAGAACCTTATCGCCTCCCTCTGATCCCCTCGACAACGGAGTCCCTCCACTGGCCCTAGCCTTCTCCGCCGCCCCCGCCAAATCATCTCCATCATCTCCTTCCTCCAGCGACCTCGAACTCGAATTGTTGAATTGCCGGTTGTGCTGCCCAGGCGTCCGGGCCCAATCGGAAGCCGGCGAGCTCCCGGTCGACCTCGCCGACGAAGAGTTGGATCGATACCCGCCATTAATCGAAGCAGGGGATCTTCCTTTTCCGCCACGCCTGATCGAAACCTTATCAAGTTTCCTGAAAGATAAAGGCAAGATTTGTGATCTTGGATCCAATAAAGAAAAAAAAAAGAATCGCAAGAGGTGGAAGATTTCGCAACTGGATCAAAATAGAGATGAAAATTAGAAATTAATCCCTAACATGGGAGAGAATTTGGAACAACTAACCGTCAAGGTTGTCGACGGCGGGAGGGGAAGCGCCTTCAGCCATGGCGCCGCTCGGGAAGAAGAGTAGAATCGGTTCAACAGAGAGATTGGGTTATGGAGTTTGTGAGGCTTCGGAATTAGGGTTTTGTAATTTATGCAGGAAAGGGGAGAGCGAGAGAGAGAGAGTTTCTGAGTTTCGGAATAAGGGTTTTGCACTTTATAGAAGAAAGGAGAGAGAGAGAGAGAGAGTAGATGAGCTGTTGGAATTGGACGCGGATTGGGATTAGCAGCGCTTTATGCGCTTTCCGGTTGTCCGACGTGGCAAAGGCCGCCAAAGCGGTAGCGACGGATCTCGCCTCGGGAGATGGGCTGGTGGGGGCCCACTAGATTGGTCAAGAGGAGAGCTTTTAACATGTTGGATTTATTTATTTATTAAGAACATGGAGGGAAAACCCAGTAGGATTCATGATCTTGCGGCCTTATTAAGGCCCTGTTTGGGGGAGCTTTTGGAGGGCCAGAAAGCACTTTCTGGCCCTCCAAAAGTACTTTTAGATGAAAAACTGTGTTTGGTAAATTTTTCAAAAAGCTGTTTCAGCTTTTGCGGGAAGCTGAAAACAGCTTTTGGGAGGAAGCTCCAATTTGGAGCTTTTGGGAGGAAGCTGTTTCAGCTTTTCGGAAAGCTATATTTTGACAAAAATGCCATATTAAAATAACATAATTACGTAGTTTATCCCTGTATAAACCTAAAATCTGCTAGAGCCAAGAACCCAAGCCGTCAGACTCCCTTCCGTAAGAAAAGGTATTTTTCTTTTCAATTTTGTATGCATCTCTTGAACCACATTTTAGAAGAAAAAATTTTAATTCTTTTCCATACCTTCCAAAATCAATCTATTGTTTTTTTTTTATCATCAACCTCGCGGCCCACGCTGAGGTCCTCCTCGAGCATGAACCATGAGAAGAGCCCCTGGACCGCGGAAAATTATTTTATGAAAAATTATGGAAAATTATTATGAAAAATTATTTTATACTAATAATTATAATATTTTATACCTTTATTTTTGTATTATACTATAAATATAATATCATATTATATTATATCATAATACATTAATATGTTATGTTAAATAATTTAATATTATGTTATATTATGGAAAATTAATTTATACTAATAATTATAATATTTTATATCTTTATTTTTGTATTAAACTATAAATATAATATCATATTATATTATATCATAATACATTAATATGTTATGTTAAATAATTTAATATTATGTTATATTATGGAAAATTAATTTATACTAATAATTATAATATTTTATACCTTTATTATTGTATTATACTATAAATATTGTATTATATTACATTACATTATAATACATTAATATGTTATTTTAAATAATTTAATATTATGGTATATTATGGAAAATTAATTTATAATATTAATTATAATATTTTATACCTTTATTTTGTATTAAACTATAAATATAATATCATATTATATTATATCATAATACATTAATATGTTATGTTAAATAATTTAATATTATGTTATATTATGAAAAATTAATTTATACTAATAATTATAATATTTTATACCTTTATTATTGTATTATACTATAAATATTGTATTATATTACATTACATTATAATACATTAATATGTTATTTTAAATAATTTAATATTATGGTATATTATGAAAATTAATTTATAATATTAATTATAATATTTTATACCTTTATTTTTGTATTAAACTATAAATATAATATCATATTATATTATATCATAATACATTAATATGTTATGTTAAATAATTTAATATTATGTTATATTATGGAAAATTAATTTATACTAATAATTATAATATTTTATACCTTTATTTTTGTATTATACTATAAATATAATATCATATTATATTATATCATAATACATTAATATGGTATGTTAAATAATTTAATATTATGTTATATTATGGAAAATTAATTATACTAATAATTATAATATTTTATACCTTTATTATTGTATTATACTATAAATATTGTATTATATTACATTACATTATAATACATTAATATGTTATTTTAAATAATTTAATATTATGTTATATTATGAGAAATTAATTTATACTAATAATTATAATATTTATACTATTATTATTGTATTATATTATAAATATAATATATATTACATTATATCATAATACATTAATATGTTATGTTAAATAATTTAATATTATGTTATATTACCAAATATTAATTTACTCTAATAATTATATTACTATTATGCTATATTAACATAATATTATTTTATATTACAATAATATTATACTATATCGTATATTTATGTATTAATTTATGTTATGTTTTATTATGTTGTGTTGTATAATACTATGCAATGTCCTTTATGGTAATTTTGTCATATAAAAGTACTTTCTCAGTTTGTTTACCAAACACAAAACAAAGTACCACAGCACTTTACGAATGTAGTTACCAAACAGCAAACAGCTTTTTATAACAGCTCTACTTCAGACAGCTCTACTTCCAACAGCTCTACTTCCAACAGCTCTATTGCCAACAGCTCCCCCAAACAGGGCCTAAGTCTGCGTTGTTGTTGTTGTCTCATGGCTCCCTGTTTTCAGGCCAACCAATACTCCACATCAAGAGCCATGGAAAACTAGGATTCTTATATGGTGATTAGCTTCACATTAGACCCCCACTCCAGGGAACTCTTTAAGATAAATCTTGGTAACAATATTAGAAAACGATTGATGAGGACGAGAAAAAAGAATCTTTACTACAAATGTTTCTATAGTCAAATTTATTGCTACATGGGATGGGCTAGTATGTGCGGTTAATTACTCATCTTTATGCAAGATATGTATGGTTCAAAGGCGATTCTGGATAGATAAACTACTTTTACCTCGATGTTTATTGAATGTGTCGCTAGTTGATTCATTTTTATGCATCTCATATTTTTGAAGAGGGGGATGGCATTGCCGACCGGTAGCACCTCATATGGCTCATAATACAACTAGCTTTCCATGGACTTTTACTGTTAATTATTATTTAGAACTTAGATTGTTATTGGATATTGCCGGATGTATTCATATTCGATGCATTTGAGTTGTATCTCAATTTGCTATGCCAAAGAAGGTTGGAATTGAGTTAGATCTATGTTGCATATGCATCCACCAAATCCACTTGCATAGTGGAATAATAATTATCTTTAAACTGTCGGGGAACTTCACATAACCAAAAAAAACTGTAAAAATAGAAACAAATAATTAGGTTATAATACTAGTAGTTGGAATTTAATGATCTTCAAATTTTCTTTGTTCCCTGTATTCTTCAAGGAAATAAGTCCTTTCAGTTCATGTTACAATATTGGATTCCACACTACGTCAAGTTATTTGTTGCAATTTCATGTTGTTGTTGGCTATTAAAAGGATCCAGAAGCTGAAATGGACTCTGATACTGAATCCTTTACTGCAATTCAGATGTTCTCATTATATATTTCTTACCAAGTTTACCAAATTTTTTGGTTTAGTGATACCTTTTTTTGCCCCCAACTCACACGTCAATATTCTAAACTAATGCTGAAATTTATGCAGGAGAAGGACTGGAGTTTTCAGTACAAGGAGATATGGAACTTCAGCCATTTTACCGGCAATGCAACAAAAACTATGTCAGGAATTTTCCGCTTCTCCTGTCACCGCACTAAGTATATGCTACTTTGTAGTAGATAAAATCAAAGCTCAACCTTTTGTGTCAAGTTTTCAGATGCAGCTGGAAATGAAACTTGCTGCAGGATTTTCTCCAAAGAATATAACGGTAGAAGCAGCACAGACAACAACACCCGTTCCATTGAATTAGATAGGTAATTGTATTACTTATGATGTCCGAGAAAATGGTTTCGAATTGCTTATGAAATATTCATTCTCTTACAAAAGATAGAACATGAATGAATCCTCTCAAGGGAAACCTTAACCAATTCAACTCTATCTAAGATGTGCTTGACGGGCAATTCTTTTAATAACACAGTACGAGGCCAGATCCTTATGTAGACTTGGAAATCCTAACCCACACAAATTCCTAATAGGGTTAAGTTAATGGCAGCATGCATCAAATCATATGGAGAGAAATTTAAACTTATTTTCTTATGAAAAAAAAATCATCACATCACAAAGATCTCGACGAAATATTAAAGCATTCAAGGAGAAGTTTTTAATATACTTGCTAAAGGCTCAGTCCTCATTGATCATAGTTTAGCAGTCAGTTGAAAGACAAGGAGTTGATACAAGCACAAATAGGCTGCAACAATGAAAGGAAATAAGGTTGCCACCATACTGCCGTCAGTAACTATTGGAAAAGGAGACCTGGTTAAAAAGCACTGGCATTTATGCAACAAGCCCAGTAGTTCAGTGTGAGAACAAAGAATATGATGATAGAGAAGCTCTCAAGGAAGCAGTGTTGCTCTTGCCGACATCACCAAATGTTTGCTCGTTCCCACTTTCATGTAGACCTGGTTTTCCTCAAAACGTTTTCCATGAAATCTAGCAGGGAATTCATCAAGGAACAGCAGTGTGAAAACCAGAGGGATTTTTTGCCACCGAAACAATCTTCTTCCTGACATGATCAGAGGGATTTTAAATAATTTCCACCACCATTTGTACAACAATGCATGTCAAGATCTCTAGGATTTTTTTATACCCAGACAACCTTGATCTTTGGATTTGCAGACCATATCTTAGTTAGGTTGGAAGAATCCTCCTTTCACCAACTGAGACCCTTTCCAAAAGAATACCCGTTCTAATCTGATCTGTTGTCTTAATCATCCAATCAGGTGCCAAAAAAAAGTAATAGATGGGTAGAGTAGATAATACTGCCTCCAAACAAAAATGTTTTTGAAGCCCAAACTAGCTAACTTTTTCTCCATTTTATCAAGTGGAGATATCGAATCACTTCTCTTAATTATCCCCTACCGGAGGAAGACATTTTTTTCAAAGTATTTATGAAGTTTGCCTTCAAGGATAGCAGCTAGAGACTTGCTCCTCCCAATATAAACCCAAACTAGTTCATATCTAAAAAAAAGGTAGCCTACCTGCCATTATAGGATCTGGAGAGGGCGGTCAAATATATGCAGCCTTGCAACTATGTTCAAAGAGGCTATTTTTGTATTTCGAATCTATAATTCTTCATGTCCCAATGGAGCAACCTTATCATTGCACCAAGGCTCACCCTCTCCAAACTAGATCATAGTTTTGATTAGAATAATCAAACTTTTCAATCCACAAGCTAACTTAAAGAGGTATAAAGTTCATTTGAAAATGCACACAAGTTGTATCTTAGCATCCAAAAATAATAGAGTATCATTAGCAAATCATAAAAAGATGATCATAATTTCATTAATTTTTTGAAATTGAACCCTCAGTCATAAAGCTGAGATAAAGAGCACCATCAAAATGGGATTCAAAAAATACAGCAGAAAACATCATTATCCCGCCATGTTTTTTCACTTTAACATACTACCACAATGTCAAAAGTGGTCTCAAGTTTGCAAGTGTAAAGCACCTTCCATGTCAGCTCTATATGCTTATAACTCAGAATTGTGATCATTGCAGCAGTCCACTTCTCATGCCCAATCCAATGGCTAAAACATATAGGACGATACAGCTGCCTATGGTGCCAAAAGTGGTCTCCCAGAATTGGAAAAAAGTTGGAACATCAAATAGCGAAATACCTATATTCATACCAAATATGCTCACAACCACAATGCCAGCAGTGACTACAACAGTTGCGGTGGTGATCATGACTCCCGTCTGTAGCAGCTGATTCTGTTTCTCATCTAGCATGATGTTGATGTAATCTTCTGTATGGTCCACATACTCTTTCAACTATGTGTAGATAGGAGAGACATTAGAGTCAGAAACCCAAAAGAAAGCTATAAAAATTACTGGTAAAACCAACGTCTGCTGTGCTGGTACCAAGCCCCGGACCGGTTGCCCAGCGGCATGGGTCGGTACGGCCGTGCCCCGTGCCGTGCCGACCTTGTACCGACGCAGTAAGAGGCGGGAGAGAGGGAGAACGGGAGAGAGGAAAAGAGAGAAAAAAGAGGGAGGCCAGCAGAGAGCCAACAAAGGGCCGAGGAGCCGCCGCGCGAAGGAGGTAGAGGCCGAGGAGGAGGGGCTCCGCCTCCTCCGTGCGGCAGCTCCTCGGCCTCCGCCGGCCAGCCTTTCTCTTCTTTCCTCTCCCTCTCCCTCCCTCCTTCGTTCTCCATCTCGGTCCACCGTCGGTACGGCTCGGGACACCCCAAACCGGGTGGTTCGGGACGGTTTCGACAACCATGGGTAAAACTGTTAATTTAGTAATAGAGAATGTGATTTATTAACAAAACTACAAGAAGTTACAGTGTTACTACAATCTGGAGCATCAATGGTGTTCATAGTTGTTGTGGTCTACATGATGAAAAACCTCAGCAGTATATCAAACTCGATGTATTAGAAGGACAAAAACATGAATCTATGAAATCTACTTGATTTTTGAGCTCAGCAAAAAATCTTCCAACTAATAATTATTTTCAGAATGAGAAATATTTTTTTAAAAGAAACTATTAAGCTGGAATGAATAGAGGCAGACAAATTATGTGCAGGATATAGCCTCTTTTACTTAGTAGATCAATGCATGGCCACGTGCAATGCACATGAGAGTATGCATAGAACATCTGATGAATGTCTGGAGTTTTGACTATATATTAGTCTAGATATAGATAACAATATTAGTTCTGTAACAACTATTCTAGCACTAGTACTTTTTCAGGGGCAAATTGGCCTTTACAATGTCTATTTGGAACATAAAAATTTCAGGTATTTAAAATTTCAGTTATTTAGCCTAAGGTAGAATACCAATAATAGTTCTTGCAAGTTGCCTTCTATATTTCCTCTTAAAGCTCGGCAATAGTGATACTAGTTGTATCAACCACTCATAAAAGAATAAAAGTAGATCAAGGTACTGAAAGATTGCAAGAGAAAAAACAGGCTACATACATGGGATAATTTGTTTAGAGTGCCATCAATCTGCACAAAGTAAGCCTCTAGAAGCATCTCCAACTCCTGAATGTTAGGCTTAAAAGCAGCTAAGCTTCCATGGCTGCTGTCTGTCTCATCTTTAAAAACTTCATCCCTGAATACACAGATAATTTGATGCAAGAAACTTCCTTAACATGGTGAAAGGCATATATTAAGACATTAAATACAAGAACTATCATAAATAGTTAAAGAAGTCTTTATAAGAATTGTTAAATCCATAGCCAACAATTCCAATAAAATCACACAGATCAGACTGAATTCAGGCAAAGTAGTTGTTACTATGGCTACAATTACTAGTTCTAATGATCTACTGTAGAAAATGTTTGCTCACAATGAATTCGGTCAAAAGAGAAGCAAAGCTGCTATCCTTGTAGAGGAACAAAAAATATCAATATGGAAAATGCAATATTCAACCGTCAGGTCATCAATATTTGTCCTATCTGCAATTCAAGTGGTCTTGTCCAGGCTTATAGTCCTCTGGCTTGCTCCAGCAGCTAAAAAGGTGGACCCAAACGTACAGCTAGCCATATCAGGCATTTACTTCCTGTTCTTTGCCAATTTTTGTCCACCCTTGTTTCATGGTTCGCCTAACAAGTTCAAAATTGTGTCGAAATGGCAAAATGACCTAACCAATATATGTAATTATAGTAGATAAATAATAGTCACTCTTCTATGACCTACTTAGTGTGAACAGGCTCGGACAGGCTGGTGGTCATCTAGGTCCTTAAAAAGCTATCATATTTCCAAAAGAGGAAATGGTGTGCCAGCATATCCAGACTAATCAGATACATTAAATCCATACCCATTATGGACCCAACTCACCAACCATGTCCGCATTCTACTTTGCTCTGCACATATAAAATAAAGCTTGAGACTTCTCTACTTAAATTTATGCTTCATAGCTTATCCAATGTGGACAAGAAGAGGCTAGGATAATGATGATGAATGGTTCGGATATTCGTTGATGTTTGTTATGCCAGTTTTACCTGTCTTGGTTCACTGTGTTTAGTTAGATTGTTACTTTGATCAGAGAAGGTGACTTACATACGAGTGAACCAAGGCTTAGTGAAATAGAAATGGTACCCTAGTATATAGGGGAAAAGGTGCCGGATAATCCTCTCTGGGCGCTCTCTAAGTTTCAAGTTACTGTGGCTCTAACAATGTTTGAGTTCAAGTTGTTGTCAGTGGGATTCTATTGGACAGATTTGTCCCATGAAGCACATTGCATGGAGGCACATGGAGTTCGATTTATGTTCGATCGAGTGCTAGGGTCTGTAGGCCCAAGATAAGTTATACTAGTATGCCGACATCCACAACGCCCATTACATATAAAAAGAATAGATAAGTATTAAATGAAGAAGAGAAAATTAAAAACTAATATAGAATATGAACATCAATATAGAAGACTATATCAAGAAATTTCTTGTTAAAAGCCTTATTAGTTTTCCCCTTCTTAATATAATTTTAAATAGAAATATAAGAACAAACCAAGATATCATCAACTAACTTTCTTAATATAGAATCAGACATGAGGTGGGAGAAGCCGATCTCAAGCATTAATTTTGGTCCTTTAAGACATTATTTCAACTTTTTTCTGTAACTTTGAGAGTAGGAAACTATTTTTTGCACTTATACATGCCCTATTTATAAGTTCATTCTCTTAATTCATAATTTATTTTCTTATTTCATTTATTTTAAGAAGAAAATAGTTCTAGTATTGGTTTCATGTTTTCTTTGTCAGCTTTTATTAAAAGGAGTCAATAGAAGAGATCAAAGAAATCTTGAATTTTGTTCCTTTTTCCTTCTTAATTCTTAGCATTGTTTCCATATGAACATTAAATTCTGTTATAATTTTCCATAAAAAAGGGCTAATCTGAGAGCTTTGGAAATAGTAATTTCATTCAACATTGTTTTTCTTCTAACTACTCATTACTTATTCTACCATCTTTAAGTTATTTGTAAAAAATAAGATTGGCTATGATTGTGATGATGACATGGGTGTAAAGGAAGAAAATAAACTACATCCTAAAGCATTATCTTTCAATATTTTCTTGTTTTCTCATTAATTTGATCTTGAATTTATTTCTCGTCAGTGATTCTCCTCCACAAATTACTGCACAAGAATAAAAACTAGTTACCGATTGACATATCGTTCAGTGTTATTCCTTTTCTTTTGACATGCATTTTGCATGCGCATATGCTAGTATCAGTGAAAGAGGATAAGTCATACAATGAACTAAAGGCAGTCGACTAAAAGCAATCCACAACTTAACAGATAATCAGAGACAAAAGCACTACTGTTATTTGGTAAAATCAATCAACTGAAATAAGTAGATGCTAACCAATCATGCTACCATTTTACTTTGGATTTCTATGAATTATTAGAAAGTAACAAAAATATGGACAGGTCATATAACATATTCACAAGGTTGATGTGCAATTAACCTTGATGACATCACAATGGATAATGAACAAACCTTGTTTACATATGTATACATTAGAACAGTTATTTCATGACATTCTATCAACATTTATTCACATCAATATGGTCCAGATATTAGACTTCATTCAAAGAAACAATTCAAACCGTTTTGTTCATAGCAATAATTGACATTTTCTCAGTGGTGCCATGTGGGACAAGCTTATGACTTGCAGCATGTAATAGTTATTTTCAGGTTTGTTTTGATTGACTTAGTCATTGAAAAAGCATCTCAAATAATCACTTTGATTGTTGTTCATTGCTTTATCACTTTGTCTTGAACACTCCCAGCAAATGAAATGCTCATGCGACCTTTCATTGTCTGTCTATTATGCCAAATATTTTAACCACCAAATATGCAGTAGTCTGCATTTATCAGGAGGTAAGAAAAGTGGCGACATCAAAAGCATTACAAGGCATAAAGTCAAAGCATCTGATACAACGCTTGTCATTTTCTACTAAATGACTCTGCCAATGCAGTCGAATCCCCTCATTGATGAGGCACTTGAACCTCTTTTATTGCGATGTGGATTATTAGATTAACTATATTTGGAGTGTGTGCAACATTATTCTCTGGCCAACTGTGTCTGGATCTGCTGGTTGGCACCCTCTCCTCAGCACACGCAGTGGGGAGAGGTCCCAGTTTCAAATCTGAATGGTGGCATTCTCACTGTATTTCTCCCAAAAAGAAAAAAAAAAATCTGAAAGCTTCCATTGAACACTTTTGGAAGTTCTATGCAAACTTCAATATTCTCGTTAGCAAATGAACAACTATTACGATGTTGTCCTTTTCAAAGTTTTGTCTCTTGCAAAAGAGTAGAAAGTGTTCCATGGAAAAAGTGTTCTGTAAACCCAAGGAGAAGCTTTTGGCAGAGAACGATTGGCTTTTGCTGTCTCCTTTGTTTTCATTATCAGAAATTTGCTTTTGATCCTGTAGCTTCCCTGACCTTCATTTGGAGGCACTGTTGTCTCTTTTTCAGTAAATGGTGGCCTCTGCCCTCCTTTCCCTCAACAAAAAAAAAAAAAAAGAAAAAGAAAAAATAATGGGAACACCTATAGTTCTAAATCCATTAGACTATAAAATTGCCTATTAACTTTGAAGATAAAATTCTTTTAAAGTTAAAACCTTATATAGCTTAATAAATGTACCTTTTGTAAGCCCCAGAGCTCTCCGAGGACATATTTGTCTGTCCCATAATAGGACACATATCGCTCTCATCTATGTTCATCTTCTACAATTTCTTTAATCTGTTTTTTGAATTTTCATGCATCTTTGGTGATCCATGCGGTCCTCAAGTATTGAATCAAAATAACATCAGTAAAATGATATGCTTGCCTTCAAAATGAGTTGGTATTTGTCTCCCGGTCCTCTTTTCTGTAGGAGGCAGTACCTTTCTTGACAGAAATCTAGCAACAAAGTTAAGGATATTATATTGTGGTGCCTGGAATTATTATTATTATCATTATTATTTTAGCAATGCATTATCTACCATCTGATGTGTTGGTTAAGATTTCTCTCTCTCCCTGATCATTCAATAAAACTCAAGTTACATACCTTTCTTTCTATTTCAAAGTCTTATTAGTTTGGTGTATTCTGCAGAATTATTTTCCAAATATGAAGATGAAAAGGATAAACTATATGCCCGTTACGAACAACAGCGTGAGTAACAGTGTTTGTTTCCAGTTACTTGGAATCCATCCAGCCTACTTTCAGCAGATGTTCAATGTTTTACATTTCTTCTCGAGTTTTCAGGGAAGAAGGAAAAAGCTAATCTGTCGAAACTTGAGAAGGCTTGTGCTCTGAAGATTGCCAGAGCAGAAGAATCTCTAAAAAAGAAGAAGCAGGTATATGAATGAGGGATGTTTAAGTTAGCAGACTGTCATTTATGATTTTCTACTGTTCTCTAATTGTTTTATCTGCTTTTATTTGCAAAATTATCTTGATGTATTATAATTTTCATCCTAAGAGTGAGCCATGGTGCAATAGTAAGGTTGTTTTATTATGATCTGGAGTTCGTAACATAGCCTTTCTACATGTAGGAGTAAGGCTCAATACATTTGACCCCTCCCAGACCCTGCAATGGCCGGAGTCTCGTGCATTGCGCCGCTGTTTTTATCATAACTTTCGCCCCAAGATCTGCATTGTTATACCACTTTTTTTATACATTATGCCTAGGTGTTTAACAATCACTTGTGCATACAAGATATATGAATGTGGTTTCTATATAAAGCTTGTGTATAAAGATATATCAATTTGAAAGAGAAAAAAAAATGCGAAAAGATTTAACTGTACATTTTTAATCTAATATATTATTTTCAGAAAGAATCTGCCCAATATATTTGATTTTCTATTTTGGAAATATAGACGAATTGAAATGATTTCATATTCTTTTCCCTAGTGATGTAATTTCAAAGTTTATGCATGTATTCCACTTTCCCACAATCTACTTTCCAATGATGCTACTTTATGTCAATGTGATCCAGGATGACAAATCTTTTAGCATATTGCGCAAGTCTCTTGGCTCATTTCTGGAAGGCGCATCTGATGATGATTTTGGGCCTGATGAATGAGCCTTGATTACCGGTAACTGCTCTTGGATATGGGGAAGCATAAAATTCTGTATATAAACCTTATTCCCTTTGACATCATCTATCTTCTTTAACTGAAGATTTTGCCCAATTATTGGACAGTGAATTGGGATTAAAATTTGTCAATGGTTCCTAGGCCCTAGAATCTGTTTTGTTAATATAAGAAATGGGGTATCTACAGTAATCATCACATTGTCTGTTTCTAGTTTTCCAGGACCTTGACTTCTGAAACACTGTTGGTAAAGCAGATGATGTTAAATCTTTTGACAAGGAGATACCGGGAATTGCACCAACCATTGACTTGTGTGAACCACAAGACATTGCACTTATATTCAATATCTTACATGAATGATTTCATCATCTCAAGCAAAATTATTCCTGTTACCAGAAGATTATACATGTTCTCAAAGAGGTTTTCTATCATCAGTTGGCGATACATTATGGACTACTCCATTGGCTAGAACAAAGGTAATTGAATGTCAATGACTGGATAATATCTCTCATAGTTTTAAGATTTAGAGGATATGGTTTTCTCAGAACAAGGTTTTATATTTTTAAGGAAGATTTAAGTGCCAAATTAGTACTCTTTTCACTACAACTTTAATATTTTCTTTACAGAACGTGATCTTATGGTACTGTTTCTCTCTGACCAAAACATTCAACTATGCTTCTCTTGCATTTGGCTTCTGTAATGGCATGATTGTTTTCTTGAAAGTTATGCAGTGTACCTTTCTGTTGCTCACCACTGTGTTGGGCTGCATTAAACAGAGTTCACATGGTATCGTAGTTTCAGAATTATCTAAATTTTTATTTATGATTTGAGTAAATAAAAGCAAGACACTATCAGCTTTTCAAATCAACTGAACTTCAAAGAGCTCACTGAAGAAAAATCACTGGATTTAATCAAGCTTGAGAGGCCTAATGATCTGTAATAAGATACCAAGAGCTCAGATCCTATTGTGAATTGGGGTTGCCTAAGTAGTCACACCTGTCAATTTAGCTTAGAGGTTCGGGCTTCAAGTCTTGGGTGGTGCATCAGCATCTTCAAGTATTTGAACTTGGATGATCGTAATGTGTGCAGCCTTTCTTCCTTTCTCTTATAAGAAGGGCAAATTCTAATTTATCTGTCATCAGTCAGGTGAATAGTGATGCTCATAAATGACATAAATACAAATATTTGAAAAAAGAAACTTTGCATTCTTCCGGGATGGAGCGTCATCTAGATCGTTAGCAGTCTGAACTCCAAACCACACAGCATGGTGCACTTACATCTAAATCTAACGTGCACAACAAAATTTCAACATAATGATTTGGCTGGCTAAGAGCCCCCTAAATGACCCATTATTGATCGAGGGCTTATCAATCTGCACCATCTTTCATGCCTCACATTGCCCACATGGGAGAGGCTCAGGTTTGAAAGCTCATCGGACGAGCAGCTGGTCCGATACAGAAGGGACAGTTGGATCACCATCGTGATCCATGATCGGCGAGCTTTGAGATTGCTGATATCAGGGAGCCCCAGATACAGCTTCAAAGCGCATGCCAGTTACGTATCACGATGGTAATCCAATGGTCGATAAAAGTGCTGCATCGGACCCCCAACAGACCTAAACCACTCCCATTAATCTAAAAGCATTCCACTGACTCGCTTGTATTAGGACCATCCAGTTGCATGACATCTCAAAATTTACCAGCATGCTCCACAGAGAACATGCACCAGTAAAACTTCATCATAAGAAACAGTAAGTGTACCTGCATTGACGATAGATAGATTACAACCTGATCATGGCATGCAACATATTACGGAAATAACAAAACGAATGCCTGACATATAACTACAAAAATATCTTAAAGTTTCTGTTGCTCAAGTTCCTGCCGCAATGGACGGCTTGGCTTGTTTGATCGGCCATTTGCTGAACTCGAACCCAGTGGAGGAAAATCATCTGAACCCAATTTAAAGGGGCTGCTAGAAGCCAGCCCAGCAATTTCTACTTGCTCCTGGGCCTTCGAATTATGGCTCCAGTGGCAGTGCATATGTTTACCCAGAACTTGAGCTTCTGGAGTAATTTGCTGCTGATTTGGAGAAAGTGTGTTAGCTACTTGTTGCACTGGGGATTTTATTGGTGGATATGCAAGAGGATGAAGATTCTGCAGAGCCGGGTCAGGTGAGAACTTGTAAGGAAGCTTACTGTCATCCATCTTTCTGAACGTAATAGAAATCCTGTGCAATAGGTAATGTGATAGAAGCGGTTAGAAATGGCAGTAAGTTGCAGATATAATAACTCAATCACATGAATAAACTGCATGGAAGAAACTTCAAGTATAGACACTACCTTTCAGTGGGGACAGCTGGCACACAATGCTTTGCCACATCAGCACCATTGCCATTTAAGACAAGCACAGAACTGCGAAGTGAAAAAAGATATGAAAAAAAAGCAAAATCCTATTTTAAACTGTTTAGAACCTATTATAGTTAAGCTTGTCCAGAGGTATGTGTACTACCAATAGCAGTTAACATAAGTAGCATCATAGTGATAAACAAAGGAGATAATAAGCATACCCAACAGGTAGAGGTATTGCGGTAGATCCTGAGAATTCTCCTGGTCCCATTATTTTAAGTTCTCTGCCAAATAAAATATTACACTTCGATAGCAAGGAGACAGTGCAAAAAGGCCGGAGGAAGTCATGATGATCTATGTGAGGAGGAATGCAGTCATCTTTATCATATATGTTGATGATGCAACTATCAGGGACACAAGTGGGAGGAAGGACATGCCATGCAACCATTCTCTTGATCATTGTTTTTAATAAGGGCGGCATAGGATCTACTTCCTCATCCTGTATTATGCCTGGAGGATTCCCATAATTGTCCTGCAAAGTACATAACTTGTGGTAAGAATCACATCGGCCAACATAGCTATAAAGGTGGAAATGCTGCGAGTTATGGCAAGCAATACACATACCACTGCATAGTTGTAGCAGCATCCAAATTGTATCGTTACACGCCCCTTCCCACGCATCCATTTTCGTGGTTCCGAATATGTGCGTCCTAGGGCCAAAAAATCAAAGTTTAAATAAGAGAATCAAAAGTTAATTACCCATGCAATTTTACATTAAAAATATGAAAAAAATATAAGATATAGTTCGATGCATAACTTTCCATATTTTAATACTGAAATACAAGTGACAGAACAACAAATTCCATAAAATTTAGTACATAAAATCAAGTATTGAGATTCAAATAGCAGTAGCTTGTATATTTGTTACTTATGTGTAACACAGTAACCATTCATTGCAATGTAAGTCCTGAACAAAACTTATGGTAATTGCTAATGTTCTTAACAAGTTGATCTAACAGTCTGTTAACTCTTATTTTAGATAAGTCAAAATGAAATTAATGAATAAGTTTTCCATGGAGTGTGGAAGTTATCTGATGCATGTGCATCAACAGGGCACCCTGACATAGTTTCTCCACACTCAACTGACATGCAAGTAAAAAATTTGCTGCAACTCTTCTCCCTCCTGTTACCCAACATTACACAAGAGAATAAAGATTGCACAAAACAGCGAGCGTTTTGATGGATATAACATTTCCTTCTTCCATGCACCATATGTTCTGCAAGTCTGGGCAGAAGGATAACATATTGATGATAGCATCCTTAAAAATGAAAATGAATTTCAGAAAAAGAGCTTTGATTACATTCTATATCAGTCAGAATATTTGCAAGGAATAAAGATAGCTAACACTAGAAACTGTCAATGGCAGCTCTAAAGCTACTTAAATACCAGAACCAGTCAATGTCAGTGAAGTGTTTTTTCAAGAAAGTATTGAACTCGTGATTGATAAATGAACATCAGGTGTATGTCCGTCATCCTTCATGCAGTAAATGAGCAAAGCGGGGAGAGAATATTATACTGTTTACCATGGGATGTTAATTCCCCTCAATGGTGCAGTCTAGTTAATAAACAGGGCCACAATTTTAATCAAGGTGATCAAAAGAGTCTGACTATAAATATAGAAGGACAGGAGATCTCCCCAGACCACGAAGGATTTCTTTTACAGGCTTCAAAAAAAAAAATGTTTCATCAAATAAACCATATATCAAATCTTCAGAGAAGGTTGTATAAAAGCTTTTGAATGATCTCTTCAGAGACATCTGATAGAGAACAAAAAAAAAAGGAAGACTTTGAATAAATCTCTTGTTGAATTTCTTTTTTCATCACTCCAAGTTTTATCCTATAACTAAAAAGCTTATAACATTAATATATTGAACATATTTTCTAACTGGTAGTTCACATGCAAGATAAAGGCCTTGATTACATCTCATGCTACTGTTCTCTTCGTGCCAGCAAGAAGCTTATATATTGACAGCTCGTAACATTAAAGTTAACAAAATTCCCAAGTGGCAGTCGGCATACAGGATATTTATTTATCAAAGAGTTTATGATTGTTCTACACCATGCCATGATTTTTTCCTATAATAGCAAAATTGTGCCTCAATCTACACTTTCATGTAATTAATAAATTTTTCTATACTACAATAGCAAATTTTTGCATTGATCTATGCATATCAGAATCGTAACTAGATTTGCACGTAGCACAAAATCAAGATTATATTTTATAACGATAAAGCAAATAATATTTTCATGGCGATTCTAGTATGACACAATGCAGTGCAAGACCATAAAAAACTCTTGGCAATTGGCATAGCAGTAACCAGCGCCTGTATGTTCTTATCACCACAAATAAAAGTGCAAGAAGGGTAACCAAGATCATACTTCTGAGTTGCCGATTCCTCCCCTTCTCCTGAACATCGTAGACGCAAGCCACAATCCTCTTCTGCTCCGCTGCACTAAAAACTCCAGTATGAAGCTCGAGCCCCTCGAGCACATTGATCCACCGGCCATCGACCCTCTCCATGTGCTTGAAGTCCTTCTTCCTCCCTACCATCGAGAACCTTATCGCCTCCCTCTGATCCCTCGACAACGGAGTCCCTCCACTGGCCCTAGCCTTCTCCGCCGCCCCCGCCAAATCATCTCCATCATCTCCTTCCTCCAGCGACCTCGAACTCGAATTGTTGAATTGCCGGTTGTGCTGCCCAGGCGTCCGGGCCCAATCGGAAGCCGGCGAGCTCCCGGTCGACCTCGCCGACGAAGAGTTGGATCGATACCCGCCATTAATCGAAGCAGGGGATCTTCCTTTTCCGCCACGCCTGATCGAAACCTTATCAAGTTTTCCTGAAAGATAAAGGCAAGATTTGTGATCTTGGATCCAATAAAGATAAAAAAAAAGAATCGCAAGAGGTGGAAGATTTCGCAACTGGATCAAAATAGACATGAAAATTAGAAATTAATCCCTAACATGGGAGAGAATTTTGAACAACTAACCGTCAAGGTTGTCGACGGCGGGAGGGGATGCGCCTTCAGCCATGGCGCCGCTCGGGAAGAAGAGTAGAATCGGTTCAACAGAGAGATTGGGTTATGGAGTTTGTGAGGCTTCGGAATTAGGGTTTTGTAATTTATGCAGGAAAGGGGAGAGCGAGAGAGAGAGAGTTTCTGAGTTTCGGAATAAGGGTTTTGCACTTTATAGAAGAAAGGAGAGAGAGAGAGAGAGAGTAGATGAGCTGTTGGAATTGGACGCGGATTGGGATTAGCAGCGCTTTATGCGCTTTCCGGTTGTCCGACGTGGCAAAGGCCGCCAAAGCGGTAGCGACGGATCTCGCCTCGGGAGATGGGCTGGTGGGGGCCCACTAGATTGGTCAAGAGGAGAGCTTTTAACATGTTGGATTTATTTATTTATTAAGAACATGGAGGGAAAACCCAGTAGGATTCATGATCTTGCGGCCTTATTAAGGCCATGTTTGGGGGAGCTTTTGGAGGGCCAGAAAGCACTTTCTGGCCCTCCAAAAGTACTTTTAGATGAAAAACTGTGTTTGGTAAATTTTTCAAAAAGCTGTTTCAGCTTTTGCGGGAAGCTGAAAACAGCTTTTGGGAGGAAGCTCCAATTTGGAGCTTTTGGGAGGAAGCTGTTTCAGCTTTTTCGGAAAGCTATATTTTTGACAAAAATGCCCATATTAAAATAACATAATTACGTAGTTTATCCCTGTATAAACCTAAAAATCTGCTAGAGCCAAGAACCCAAGCCGTCAGACTCCCTTCCGTAAGAAAAGGTATTTTTCTTTTCAATTTTTGTATGCATCTCTTGAACCACATTTTAGAAGAAAAAATTTTTAATTCTTTTCCATACCTTCCAAAATCAATCTATTGTTTTTTTTTTATCATCAACCTCGCGGCCCACGCTGAGATCCTCCTCGAGCGTGAACCATGAAGAAGAGCCCCTGGACCGCGGAAAATTATTTTATGAAAAATTATGAAAAATTATTATGAAAAATTATTTTATACTAATAATTATAATATTTTATACCTTTATTTTTGTATTATACTATAAATATAATATCATATTATATTATATCATAATACATTAATATGTTATGTTAAATAATTTAATATTATGTTATATTATGGAAAATTAATTTATACTAATAATTATAATATTTTATATCTTTATTTTTGTATTAAACTATAAATATAATATCATATTATATTATATCATAATACATTAATATGTTATGTTAAATAATTTAATATTATGTTATATTATGGAAAATTAATTTATACTAATAATTATAATATTTTATACCTTTATTATTGTATTATACTATAAATATTGTATTATATTACATTACATTATAATACATTAATATGTTATTTTAAATAATTTAATATTATGGTATATTATGGAAAATTAATTTATAATATTAATTATAATATTTTATACCTTTATTTTTGTATTAAACTATAAATATAATATCATATTATATTATATCATAATACATTAATATGTTATGTTAAATAATTTAATATTATGTTATATTATGAAAAATTAATTTATACTAATAATTATAATATTTTATACCTTTATTATTGTATTATACTATAAATATTGTATTATATTACATTACATTATAATACATTAATATGTTATTTTAAATAATTTAATATTATGGTATATTATGAAAAATTAATTTATAATATTAATTATAATATTTTATACCTTTATTTTTGTATTAAACTATAAATATAATATCATATTATATTATATCATAATACATTAATATGTTATGTTAAATAATTTAATATTATGTTATATTATGGAAAATTAATTTATACTAATAATTATAATATTTTATACCTTTATTTTTGTATTATACTATAAATATAATATCATATTATATTATATCATAATACATTAATATGGTATGTTAAATAATTTAATATTATGTTATATTATGGAAAATTAATTTATACTAATAATTATAATATTTTATACCTTTATTATTGTATTATACTATAAATATTGTATTATATTACATTACATTATAATACATTAATATGTTATTTTAAATAATTTAATATTATGTTATATTATGAGAAATTAATTTATACTAATAATTATAATATTTTATACTATTATTATTGTATTATATTATAAATATAATATATATTACATTATATCATAATACATTAATATGTTATGTTAAATAATTTAATATTATGTTATATTACCAAATATTAATTTACTCTAATAATTATATTACTATTATGCTATATTAACATAATATTATTTATATTACAATAATATTATACTATATCGTATATTTATGTATTAATTTATGTTATGTTTTATTATGTTGTGTTGTATAATACTATGCAATGTCCTTTATGGTAATTTTGTCATATAAAAGTACTTTTTCAGTTTGTTTACCAAACACAAAACAAAGTACCACAGCACTTTACGAATGTAGTTACCAAACAGCAAACAGCTTTTTATAACAGCTCTACTTCAGACAGCTCTACTTCCAACAGCTCTACTTCCAACAGCTCTACTGCCAACAGCTCCCCCAAACAGGGCCTAAGTCTGCGTTGTTGTTGTTGTCTCATGGCTCCCTGTTTTCAGGCCAACCAATACTCCACATCAAGAGCCATGGAAAACTAGGATTCTTATATGGTGATTAGCTTCACATTAGACCCCCACTCCAGGGAACTCTTTAAGATAAATCTTGGTAACAATATTAGAAAACGATTGATGTGGACGAGAAAAAAGAATCTTTACTACAAATGTTTCTATAGTCAAATTTATTGCTACATGGGATGGGCTAGTATGTGCGGTTAATTACTCATCTTTATGCAAGATATGTATGGTTCAAAGGCGATTCTGGATAGATAAACTACTTTTACCTCGATGTTTATTGAATGTGTCGCTAGTTGATTCATTTTTATGCATCTCATATTTTTGAAGAGGGGGATGGCATTGCCGACCGGTAGCACCTCATATAGCTCATAATACAATTAGCTTTTCATGGACTTTTACTGTTAATTATTATTTAGAACTTAGATTGTTTTTGGATATTGCCGGATGTATTTATATTCGATGCATTTGAGTTGTATCTCAATTTGCTATGCCAAAGAAGGTTGGAATTGAGTTAGATCTATGTTGCATATGCATCCACCAAATCCACTTGCATAGTGGAATAATAATTATCTTTAAACTGTCAGGGAACTTCACATAACCAAAAAAAAACTGTAAAAATAGAAACAAATAATTAGGTTATAATACTAGTAGTTGGAATTTAATGATCTTCAAATTTTCTTTGTTCCCTGTATTCTTCAAGGAAATAAGTCCTTTCAGTTCATGTTACAATATTGGATTCCACACTACGTCAAGTTATTTGTTGCAATTTCATGTTGTTGTTGGCTATTAAAAGGATCCAGAAGCTGAAATGGACTCTGATACTGAATCCTTTACTGCAATTCAGATGTTCTCATTATATATTTCTTACCAAGTTTACCAAATTTTTTGGTTTAGTGATACCTTTTTTTGCCCCCAACTCACACGTCAATATTCTAAACTTAGGCTGAAATTTATGCAGGAGAAGGACTGGAGTTTTCAGTACAAGGAGATATGGAACTTCAGCCATTTTACCGGCAATGCAACAAAAACTATGTCAGGAATTTTCCGCTTCTCCTGTCACCGCACTAAGTATATGCTACTTTGTAGTAGATAAAATCAAAGCTTAACCTTTTGTGTCAAGTTTTCAGATGCAGCTGGAAATGAAACTTGCTGCAGGATTTTCTCCAAAGAATATAACGGTAGAAGCAGCACAGACAACAACACCCGTTCCATTGAATTAGATAGGTAATTGTATTACTTATGATGTCCGAGAAAATGGTTTCGAATTGCTTATGAAATATTCATTCTCTTACAAAAGATAGGACATGAATGAATCCTCTCAAGGGAAACCTTAACCAATTCAACTCTATCTAAGATGTGCTTGACGGGCAATTCTTTTAATAACACAGTACGAGGCCAGATCCTTATGTAGACTTGGAAATCCTAACCCACACAAATTCCTAATAGGGTTAAGTTAATGGCAGCATGCATCAAATCATATGGAGAGAAATTTAAACTTATTTTCTTATGAAAAAAAAATCATCACATCACAAAGATCTCGACGAAATATTAAAGCATTCAAGGAGAAGTTTTTAATATACTTGCTAAAAGCTCAGTCCTCATTGATCATAGTTTAGCAGTCAGTTGAAAGACAAGGAGTTGATACAAACACAAATAGGCTGCAACAATGAAAGGAAATAAGGTTGCCACCATACTGCCGTCAGTAACTATTGGAAAAGGAGACCTGGTTAAAAAGCACTGGCATTTATGCAACAAGCCCAGTTGTTCAGTGTGAGAACAAAGAATATGATGATAGAGAAGCTCTCAAGGAAGCAGTGTTGCTCTTGCCGACATCACCAAATGTTTGCTCGTTCCCACTTTCATGTAGACCTGGTTTTCCTCAAAACGTTTTCCATGAAATCTAGCAGGGAATTCATCAAGGAACAGCAGTGTGAAAACCAGAGGGATTTTTTGCCACCGAAACAATCGTCTTCCTGACATGATCAGAGGGATTTTTAATAATTTTCACCACCATTTGTACAACAATGCATGTCAAGATCTCTAGGATTTTTTTATACCCAGACAACCTTGATCTTTGGATTTGCAGACCATATCGTCTTCCTGACATGATCAGAGGGATTTTTAATAATTTCCACCACCATTTGTACAACAATGCATGTCAAGATCTCTAGGATTTTTTTATACCCAGACAACCTTGATCTTTGGATTTGCAGACCATATCTTAGTTAGGTAGGAAGAATCCTCCTTTCACCAACTGAGACCCTTTCCAAAAGAATACCCGTTCTAATCTGATCTGTTGTCTTAATCATCCAATCAGGTGCCAAAAAAAGTAATAGATGGGTAGATTAGATAATACTGCCTCCAAACAAAAATGTTTTTGAAGCCCAAACTAGCTAACTTTTTCTCCATTTTATCAAGTGGAGATATCGAATCACTTCTCTTAAGTATCCCCTACCGGAGGAAGACATTTTTTTCAAAGTATTTATGAAGTTTGCCTTCAAGGATAGCAGCGAGAGACTTGCTCCTCCCAATATAAACCCAAACTAGATCATATCTAAAAAAAAAGGTAGCCTACCTGCCATTATAGGATCTGGAGAGGGTGGCCAAATATATGCAGCCTTGCAACTATGTTCAAAGAGGCTATTTTTGTATTTCGAATCTATAATTCTTCATGTCACAATGGAGCAACCTTATCATTGCACCAAGGCTCACCCTCTCCAAACTAGATCATAGTTTTGATTAGAATAATCAAACTTTTCAATCCACAACTAACTTAAAGAGGTATAAAGTTCATTTGAAAATGCACACAAGTTGTATCTTAGCATCCAAAAATAATAGAGTATCATTAGCAAATCATAAAAAGATGATCATAATTTCATTAATTTTTTGAAATTGAACCCTCAGTCATAAAGCTGAGATAAAGAGCACCATCAAAATGGGATTCAAAAAATACAGCAGAAAACATCATTATCCCGCCATGTTTTTTCACTTTAACATACTACCACAATGTCAAAAGTGGTCTCAAGTTTGCAAGTGTAAAGCACCTTCCATGTCAGCTCTATATGCTTGTAACTCAGAATTGTGATCATTGCAGCAGTCCACTTCTCATGCCCAATCCAATGGCTAAAACATATAGGACGATACAGCTGCCTATGGTGCCAAAAGTGGTCTCCCAGAATTGGGAAAAAGTTGGAACATCAAATAGCGAAATACCTATATTCATACCAAATATGCTCACAACCACAATGCCAGCAGTGACTACAACAGTTGCGGTGGTGATCATGACTCCCGTCTGTAGCAGCTGATTCTGTTTCTCATCTAGCATGATGTTGATGTAATCTTCTGTATCGTCCACATACTCTTTCAACTATGTGCAGATAGGAGAGACATTAGAGTCAGAAACCCAAAAGAAAGCTATAAAAATTACTGGTAAAACCAACGTCTGCTGTGCTGGTACCGAGCCCCGAACCGGTTGCCCAGCGGCATGGGTCGGTACGGCCGTGCGCCGTGCCGTGCCGGCCTTGTACCGACGCAGTAGGAGGCGGGAGAGAGGGAGAACGGGAGAGAGGAAAAGAGAGAAAAAAGAGGGAGGCCAGCAGAGAGCCAACAAAGGGCCGAGGAGCCGCCGCGCAAAGGAGGTAGAGGCCGAGGAGGAGGGGCTCCGCCTCCTCCGTGCGGCAGCTCCTCGGCCTCCGCCGGCCGGCCTTTCTCTTCTTTCCTCTCCCTCTCCCTCCCTCCTTCGTTCTCCATCTCGGTCCACCGTCGGTACGGCTCGGGACACCCCAAACTGGGTGGTTCGGGACGGTTTCGACAACAATGGGTAAAACTGTTAATTTAGTAATGGAGAATGTGATTTATTAACAAAACTACAAGAAGTTACAGTGTTACTACAATCTGGAGCATCAATGGTGTTCATAGTTGTTGTGGTCTACATGAAGAAAAACCTCAGCAGTATATCAAACTCGATGTATTAGAAGGACAAAAACATGAATCTATGAAATCTACTTGATTTTTGAGCTCAGCAAAAAATCTTCCAACTAATAATTATTTTCAGAATGAGAAATATTTTTTTAAAAGAAACTATTAAGCTGGAATGAATAGAGGCAGACAAATTATGTGCAGGATATAGCCTCTTTTACTTAGTAGATCAATGCATGGCCACGTGCAATGCACATGAGAGTATGCATAGAACATCTGATGAATGTCTGGAGTTTTGACTATATATTAGTCTAGATATAGATAACAATATTAGTTCTGTAATAACTATTCTAGCACTAGTACTTTTTCAGGGGCAAATTGGCCTTTACAGTGTCTATTTGGAACATAAAAATTTCAGGTATTTAAAATTTCAGTTATTTAGCCTAAGGTAGAATACCGATAATAGTTCTTGCAAGTTGCCTTCTATATTTCCTCTTAAAGCTCGGCAATAGTGATACTAGTTGTATCAACCACTCATAAAAGAATAAAAGTAGATCAAGGTACTGAAAGATTGCAAGAGAAAAAACAGGCTACATACATGGGATAATTTGTTTAGAGTGCCATCAATCTGCACAAAGTAAGCCTCTAGAAGCATCTCCAACTCCTGAATGTTAGGCTTAAAAGCAGCTAAGCTTCCATGGCTGCTGTCTGTCTCATCTTTAAAAACTTCATCCCTGAATACACAGATAATTTGATGCAAGAAACTTCCTTAACATGGTGAAAGGCATATATTAAGACATTAAATACAAGAACTATCATAAATAGTTAAAGAAGTCTTTATAAGAATTGTTAAATCCATAGCCAACAATTCCAATAAAATCACACAGATCAGACTGAATTCAGGCAAAGTAGTTGTTACTATGGCTACAATTACTAGTTCTAATGATCTACTGTAGAAAATGTTTGCTCACAATGAATTCGGTCAAAAGAGAAGCAAAGCTGCTATCCTTGTAGAGGAACAAAAAATATCAATATGGAAAATGCAATATTCAACCGTCAGGTCATCAATATTTGTCCTATCTGCAATTCAAGTGGTCTTGTCCAGGCTTAGAGTCCTCTGGCTTGCTCCAGCAGCCAAAAAGGTGGACCCAAACGTACAGCTAGCCATATCAGGCATTACTTCCCGTTCTTTGCCAATTTTTGTCCACCCTTGTTTCATGGTTCACCTAACAAGTTCAAAATTGTGATCGAAATGGCAAAATGACCTAACCAATATATGTAATTATAGTAGATAAATAATAGTCACTCTTCTATGACCTACTTAGTGTGAACAGGCTCGGACAGGCTGGTGGTCATCTAGGTCCTTAAAAAGCTATCATATTTCCAAAAGAGGAAATGGTGTGCCAGCATATCCAGACTAATCAGATACATTAAATCCATACCCATTATGGACCCAACTCACCAACCATGTCCGCATTCTACTTTGCTCTGCACATATAAAATAAAGCTTGAGACTTCTCTACTTAAATATGCTTCATAGCTTATCCAATGTGGATAAGAAGAGGCTAGGATAATGATGATGAATGGTTCGGATATTCGTTGATGTTTGTTATGCCAGTTTTACCTGTCTTGGTTCACTGTGTTTAGTTAGATTGTTACTTTGATCAGAGAAGGTGACTTACATACGAGTGAACCAAGGCTTAGTGAAATAGAAATGGTACCCTAGTATATAGGGGAAAAGGTGCCGGATAATCCTCTCTGGGCGCTCTCTAAGTTTCAAGTTACTGTGGCTCTAACAATGTTTGAGTTCAAGTTGTTGTCGGTGGGATTCTATTGGACAGATTTGTCCCATGAAGCACATTGCATGGAGGCACATGGAGTTCGATTTATGTTCGATCGAGTGCTAGGGTCTGTAGGCCCAAGATAAGTTATACTAGTATGCCGACATCCACAACGCCCATTACATATAAAAAGAATAGATAAGTATTAAATGAAGAAGAGAAAATTAAAAACTAATATAGAATATGAACATCAATATAGAAGACTATATCAAGAAATTTCTTGTTAAAAGCCTTATTAGTTTTCCCCTTCTTAATATAATTTTAAATAGAAATATAAGAACAAACCAAGATATCATCAACTAACTTTCTTAATATAGAATCAGACATGAGGTGGGAGAAGCCCATCTCAAGCATTAATTTTGGTCCTTTAAGACATTATTTCAACTTTTTTCTGTAACTTTGAGAGTAGGAAACTATTTTTGCACTTATACATGCCCTATTTATAAGTTCATTCTCTTAATTCATAATTTATTTTCTTATTTCATTTATTTTAAGAAGAAAATAGTTCTAGTATTGGTTTCATGTTTTCTTTGTCAGCTTTTATTAAAAGGAGTCAATAGAAGAGATCAAAGAAATCTTGAATTTTGTTCCTTTTTCCTTCTTAATTCTTAGCATTGTTTCCATATGAACATTAAATTCTGTTATAATTTTCCATAAAAAAGGGCTAATCTGAGAGCTTTGGAAATAGTAATTTCATTCAACATTGTTTTTCTTCTAACTACTCATTACTTATTCTACCATCTTTAAGTTATTTGTAAAAAATAAGATTGGCTATGATTGTGATGATGACATGGGTGTAAAGGAAGAAAATAAACTACATCCTAAAGCATTATCTTTCAATATTTTCTTGTTTTCTCATTAATTTGATCTTGAATTTATTTCTCGTCAGTGATTCTCCTCCACAAATTACTGCACAAGAATAAAAACTAGTTACCAATTGACATATCGTTCAGTGTTATTCCTTTTCTTTTGACATGCATTTTGCATGCGCATATGCTAGTATCAGTGAAAGAGGATAAGTCATACAATGAACTAAAGGCAGTCGACTAAAAGCAATCCACAACTTAACAGATAATCAGAGACAAAAGCACCACTGTTATTTGGTAAAATCAATCAACTGAAATAAGTAGATGCCAACCAATCATGCTACCATTTTACTTTGGATTTCTATGAATTATTAGAAAGTAACAAAAATATGGACAGGTCATATAACATATTCACAAGGTTGATGTGCAATTAACCTTGATGACATCACAATGGATAATGAACAAACCTTGTTTACATATGTATACATTAGAACAGTTATTTCATGACATTCTATCAACATTTATTCACATCAATATGGTCCAGATATTAGACTTCATTCAAAGAAACAATTCAAACCGTTTTGTTCATAGCAATAATTGACATTTTCTCAGTGGTGCCATGTGGGACAAGCTTATGACTTGCAGCATGTAATAGTTATTTTCAGGTTTGTTTTGATTGACTTAGCCATTGAAAAAGCATCTCAAATAATCACTTGCAATACCTACAGGACATTAAGAAAAGCATGATTTGGATTCTCAACTTTTCTACTGCTTCTTTTATCTGAAGATAATAATAAAGCATACCTATCCTCCTCCAGTTGAGATGCACCATTGTCTACTTCAACTCCCGACAAACATTCACCACTATGCTGATGAGCAAGCTTTTCTGTTAAGCACATCTCAGCCATATCCATATCATCATCCAATAAGTGTTCTAGCTCATCCCTTACCTATTAAAACAGATGATATTAGCATTTAGAAATATATAA
This sequence comes from Phoenix dactylifera, assembly GCF_009389715.1. NCBI lineage: Eukaryota > Viridiplantae > Streptophyta > Magnoliopsida > Arecales > Arecaceae > Phoenix > Phoenix dactylifera. Next base: position 34,720,624 of record NC_052392.1, on the reverse strand, counting down.
CTCTAAAGTGTCAAAAGAGGGTAAAGTATATCAACACTCTAAATTAAGGACCAGAAAGAATACACGGAAAAGTTGACATGGATGCCCTGTAACATAATTGTGGCATGAAAGAACTACTAAATGCAACCAGTTTTTTTGAACAAAACTTTAAAAAAACTATTTCAGATCCAGACAAATATAACTAATTAAATGGTAAGATATAGTTACGCACTGTTATAAGAAGTTTGCTGTACTGTATGTGCGGCTAACTCTATAGATTTAAATTCTCACCTTCTGCACACGCCCTGATATGTCAACCAAGCGACTCTTGAGATGTCTAACATGTTCAAGGTTCAGGGTACTGATTTTTGAAGTCAATTCATCCAATGCTGGATAAGCCTCTTGCTCCAAGGTCAGTGTCTGATATGAATGAATTAATATGAGAAGACATGTAGAGCTTTGTTGAATTGATGGCTAGAAGTTGCATATGTGAATTTCAGAAAATAAGATAAACATGAAGCCCTCATGAAGCTAGAAATGGTAAAGAAACATATCAAAAAATAGTAAAGAAAAAATGAAATGTTTTTATTGCACTACATAAAAAATTATTATTGTGTCAATGACAGATGACAAAAGTATGAAATCATAAAATGCATGCTGTAAACACCCATGATGCATGCATAAGCATATCCTGTCTCTACTTGTTTGTATTGGTTAGAGGAATTTGGGTGATGTTAAATAAGTGCTGACTGATCTAAAGATTTTTATTGAGGCTTTCCAACAGCTTATAGAGGGCATTTAAACATTAAAGCATCAGTATTTTCATGATTATAGACTCGGCCCCAAACCAAAAGTTAAATTATAGCTTGAAGAAATGAAGTTCACCATTTGTTGTATTTCACATAGATGTTTATAATGTAACATATGTCAAGATCTAAACAATAAGGAGCTAGATTTAGCTATTAGCTAATGAAGTTGAAGGTGTTTAGAAATGAAACAAGAGCAAAGCTTTAATTTTGCAAATCTTGCTAATCAAATTGCGCTTATTTACTGTCAACACCTACATAAAAATTGAAGGCCTCTAGGTAACAATTTTTACTAAATTTCTTGACTGTGAAATCTTCTTAGCTTAGAATTCCATCTTTTATTTAGTGGAAACGCACAAACATTTGGCTTCCAGAAAAAAATGAAACGAGAATTCGTGTGTTACAACTACTGAGACAAATTGATAAAGTTTAAGCTTTAGCTTTCGTGCTATATAATGACTGAGAGAAAGCATATAGTAGAGTACCGCAATACATTATTTGGTAAGCTTTGGTGAAAAAAAATGAAAGTTTGAAACTAATGGTATATAAACAATTATTTGGAATACATATAAAGCAGTGACAATAATACATAATATGTATGGCATGAAAAGTGGATTGCAGTCAATTTGGGACTAATTCGATAAATAGAGACAAACAAAAAGATTTATAGAACTAGAGTTGTTTGGATGGGTTGAGTAGGCATTTCTAGGTCATGTAATCAAGCCATGCTTCTGAAACATATGAGGGAACTTTTTTGCCAAAAAAAAGAAACATATGATGTCGTAAGAGAATAATAAGGTCCACAATTTTGTGTAAATTAGAGTTTTGGGCAACAATGCAAGCCTAAACTCATAACTGTAGGTAGGATATATGAGAATGTGAATTGTTGATAAAACCAAAAAGATGGGGTAAGGAAAGGCCACATTAAAGGGACTGCTAGTAAAAACAAAATGTCAGAACGATGGTACATACATGTGCGTACACATGCACATGTGTGTGCACAGGGGCGAGTAGCGCAGGCAGAACTTAGAAAACAATTTTTAGAAAAATAACATCTACAATCCAAAATAGTTGGGGTCAGAGTTTTAATAATTTATCTTGTTGTTGAGATATTACAATGGGTAGAGAAAAGAAACATTCTAAATTGCAGCTATACAAAGGGAGAGTTCCAAATGCATTAAAGCAGAAAAGGATACATTATGTACTAGCAGAAACGATCAAATCTGGTGCAACCAAACAACATAATGAACCAATGATGCACTTCTCATATTATAGGGCAAAGCATATATCTGCAAGATTTGACAAAAGGGTGGTAAGAACCCCCTAACTTTCATGTCAAATAAAAGGGAAAAATGCATACCTCAGCTTCAAGGCACCTGCAAACAGATTCAAGGCAGATCTCAAGTACTCTGAACTCAAAGGGTAACACCTTAACACTGGACTCTGAAGCCTTCAGAGATTAAAGCATTTTATGATAAGTAAGAACTTATTGGTCGAAATTTATAAAAGCAAAATGGTAGCTGAAACAAATTTTGGATCATGGGTTGTCACAAAGCTTTACCTGAACTATTCATAGGCTCCTTTAATTTAAAAAAAAAAATATTAGTAATAGTTTCTTAATAAAATTACCAATTGCATGCAACTGAGCACAAGTACGCATAGAAATTTCACCACGAATGTGGGTGGGTTTCCCCCCTTTCCATCAAAAAAATAGAAAAAAAGGAAAATGCATATTCTTTAGAGTTTAGTAAATCCAGTTTCCTACAAATGTTATGAAGAGTAAAAACCCAAAAAGCTTATTTGATACAGAAGGTAATATATAAATAATCCTAACTTTCGATATATAATTCCAAACTATAGCGTTTAATCTGAAATACTTATTTAAATTACAACTAGCATTTAACTTAGCTGGAAATTCAGAAAAAATCTTTGAGAAATAACTAACAACTTTAGCATCCCGTCTTCCATGTCTCGACTAAACTAACCATAGAAGAAAAAGAGAACCAAACTCAGTATTTCCAAAGCAGATCACCGTCACTACCTGATGTGGAGCGCCTGAGGGGCTGGAGTCCCGGGACTGTAGGTCGCGGACGAAGGGGGCGGCCATAGGGTCCCTGGAGTTGGGGATGAGCACCTCGGTGGCCGTGATGATGGCCTTGATGTGCTCCAGATTGACCACGATAGCCCTTTCCCTCCCCAGAATCGTCGACGGGTAGGAGAGCAGGGGATCCAGGATCCTCAGATCCCGCGCCGGAAGCCCCGTCCGCCGCATGATCGAGTGCTTCCCCACCTCCTCGAGACACGACCGCCCAGAGTCCGAGACAACCAACCACGGCCGGCTCGTCGTGCCCTTCCGCCTCCCGGCCGCCGAGTGCGGCGGCGCAGTCGTGGCTGCCGCCGGACGGTGGCGGGGGTCGTCCGCCGGCGCCTTCATTGGGGATCTCATCTCCGACTCGAGGTCTAGGGTTTGGGCGTTAGCGACGAGGGTTTGGTTCCCTCGCGGTGTTCGTGGAGATTTTAAATTCCCTCTGAAATCGAATCCGAATCCGCTTTCGGAGGCCGTTGGCGGGTGGAAGTTGGAAGCGTGGGGCCATCTTAAACCATAAAAAAAAAAAAGAAGAAAATTACATAAATATCCTCCTAAATATCAAATTTTACAAAAATACTTTTTAAAAAATTAATATTTGTATATATATTTTCGTAAAATATTTATTTTGCTATTTTATTTTTTTTACCCTTATTTTTGCATATGTATCTACGCCGTTAAAAAATTAACAATTATGTATGAGGCGGAGCACGTGTTTCGAGAGGCCAATGAGGCGGCGGATTGGGCAGCTTCTTTTGTTGCCGAGCACTTGGATGACATCCCATGGAAGGGTGAGATGGAGTTACACAGTGCTTTCTGTGATGTACTATTTTTTATTTTTTTTAAGTAGTATCCGTATACGTTATGTATGATACTTCAGTTAAAAAAAATAACAATTTCAAATTAAAATAATAAAAATATTCTCAATGGGTGGTTGTGATTGCAATGGAAGTAATTTCAAAATTCTATTATATTAAAAATATTTGTAAAAAAATATTTTATGAGATAAAAAATAAATAAAAGTTTTAAGAGGATATTTATGTAAATTTGTTTTTTTAAGATGGTATCCGTGCAAAAAAAAAAACTTAAAAAAATATATGGGTCGTGTTATGCACCCGGGTTGTATCTTATCGCGCCATGCACGAATATTAAAGCATTCATACTATCTACATAGATCTCGAAGCGACTATAGCGAAATCCAACGATCGATCCGCAGGAATGTGAATCCTCCTACATGGACGTCACGACGGCTGTTTAGCAGTACAGAGATGGTACTTATATATATATTAAATTTTTTTTTTAATTTATTTGAAAAAATATTTAAATTTTTAAATTCCAAATTTAGTAATCTCTAGTTGAATGTGTAAATGCATATATAAAAATCTAGACGTCCGGGTCTCGAGGGTTTTGGATTGGTGCCAACACACACGCTGAGCTGGGATCTTGCCGGATACTTGCAAGATAAGGACAGTCTTCATACACGCCTCACTTCAATTATGGTTTTAATTTTTTTGTTCTAACTAAATTAATTGCTACTTTGCTAGTAATTGCATGTAATTTTCAGATTGTATTTATTATTTCATATTTGTGCTGAAAGTTGTAATTGTATACTTTGATTAACCAATTTTCTATTGTAATAAATTGCTAAAACTTTTTCCTAACTTTCTTTTATACACCAAGTTAATAAAAAAAAAAGGTTCAATCAATTTTAAAGACCCTGTGAATCTTTTGCAAATCAGCCTTCAAAACCAAAATCCACAAAAACTTACTACTCTAAAATTTGTGCAAAAAAATTAAATTCAGTTTTTCTAAACACAAAATTCTTAAAATATGCAGCTTTGAAATTTTTATATAAACGAAAACAAAATCCCTATTTCTGCTGATTTGAAAATAGTGCAGAAGTTTCTAAAACAGTTCTCCAAACTAAAACCAATTATTTCAGCTGCTCAAGAAACCATGCGAAAATCAAAATTTACTAGTTTAGGTATTCAAATTATTTCTTTATTTGAAAATCTAGACTAAAATATTTTATTATATTTTATATATTTTTAATACTCTATTTAAAATGCCAAAAATACACTTTATTGTGTTTTAATTATTATCGGTGCTCTATTTCAACATTTACACGTCAAGTGTATTGAAGTACTTGGTAGCTATTGCATATTTGTAAATGTATTCATTATTGTTATTACCTTTTTATTGTTTGCTTTTTTAATTAATATGTTTACTATATTTAAATTTTGAATTTTGAATTTTAAAATCTAGTGCACTACCATTGGAAGCTATTAATTAAATACTTAAATAAATTAGGATTAAACCCCACAAATCTTGCATGTGCATAATCCACTAATCAACACATATATCATAAAGTGGCTTCTTTTGAGAAACATGGTTCGATCAATCTCAGAACATTCTGTGACTCATTTGTGAAAAGACGGTGAAGCCAAGTGAGATACTAGCCGACCACTCATGGGTTGATCTCAAGCCATTGAACAATATAATCCAATACCTTTATCATTGCCAAATTTTCAAAGAACCTCTACCACTAGTTCCTAAGAAATAACTTCCTCCATTTTTCAATTAAAAACTCTTTCATTGTCACCATAGGATTCTTAGCACGCTATTTGATTCCCTCTATGATGATCATCTTCCCACAAAGATTGCTAAGAAACTGCGAGATGCCATAGAGGATGAGTATAGAATGGATGATGCTGGTCTAAGTCAATTTACCATATCCCAACTCCAGAAGTATGGTCGATTCTAAGCCCGTTAGTGTCCAGGTTCATGAATTCCAAGATCTCCTCTGAAAGCCAAATTATTCGAATGCAAATCTTCCGATAATTATTAGATTCAAGCCTTTACTAACTCTTTTTCTTTATCTTCATTGAACAACTTCTGATAGCTAAGTCATAGGTAAAGGGACTTAGCCCTTGTGAAATTTATTAACCTTATTAGGATTGAAGAAGAATACCGACTTAAGCTCAAGCACAATAAAAGTATGGACCCAAGATTAACCTAACCAAACTCTATCCTAGACCCTCAAATCAAGGCTAATTCAAACCCCAAGGGAAGAACTTCAAAAAGAACTTCCAAAACTGTTCAAACTAGAATCCTTTCTTCAAACTTCTCAAAACCAAAATTGATCAAACCAATTTGACCAAGTTAGAAGCCAAAGAATCAAAAACGAGCCTTTCTACTTTCTGTACAGAAGAACTGACCATGTCACAATGAATTCCTACCACAAGAAGACTGGAACATTGAAGAAAGTGCCAACATACCTAACCTCAAGTTAATATGATTGAAGATGGTGCTAAACCTTCTTTGAGATTGGACGCCACTCCATTAGTAAACTTCAACTATTCATTTTGTGATGGGCAGCTTGATTCCAGAGCCAGCATTCATGTTTATTGCAATCTCCACTTTTTATGAATCATATAGATGTGTAATGCTTGGGAACAACTCAGTAGCATAAGTGCTAGGAAAAGAATTAGATTTAGATACGATTTCAAAAAAAAATCCGATCCTTCGCCAAGTGTTTTATATACCCAATATTAGGAGAAACATGATCAATAGATCTCTTCTAATATCTTGAGGCTACAAAATTATTTATACCCCTCAGACATAGGGCTGAGATAAAGAGAAGAATTTATATATATAAAAAAAAGAAAAGAAGAACCAAATAAACTCCATTTGTCTATAATTTTTCTGAGTTTATCATACTTCTAGGATTTCCAAACTGGTCTCAAAGGTGGCAAGTGAAAAGCATCTTCCATCTTTGCAATATATGATTATCCCTCAAAAATATGGTTATCGCAGTAGTCCGCTTCTCTTGGCCAACCCAATGGCTAGAATATATAGAATAAGACAAACACCTATGGTGCCAAAAGTTGTCTCCCAGAACTGGGCATAGGTTGGAACATCATAGAGCTTGATGTGAATATTCTGACCAAATATACCCACAACCACAACACCTGCAGTGACTACAACTGTTCCGATGCTGAGCATGACTCCCACCTCTAGCAATTGATTCTGTTTTTCATCTTGCATGATCTTGACACAATCCTCGGTAATGTCTACATAATCCCTCAACTGTGTGCAAATAAAACGCAAATTGGAGTCAGCATCGAAAAGAAAGATACAAAATAATTGCCAGTACTAATGTTAATTTTATAGTGGAGAATGCAGTTCATATATAAAGCTATACGAAATTTCTCATATGACAGCAATCTAGAGCAATGATGGTGGACATATTTGTTCTGGTCTACATGAAGAACCAACTTCAGCATTATGTCAAACTCTATGAATCTGTGGAGTCATCTAAGTTTGAAAGTTAGTCTAATTTCCATTATTAATAACAATTCTTCCAGTTTTTATTAAAAAAAATCTTCCAATTAATCATTATCTTCAAAATAAGACTTTTTTTTAAGACAAAATATATTATGAACTAGCATATTAGAAGAATGGAGGTAGGCACTTCACATAGCCATGCGAAGTGCACACATAAGTGTGTGCATTAAACCTACATTGAATGTAGGAGGATGTCCAAAGGTCTCATCTCATTATATATTGGGATAAATATCATTTTGCATATATACTTTTACAACTGTAGCTCATTATATATTTGACCTCCAAAATCACTATTTGCGCATAGACCCCTCAAATCATCCTATTTTTGAATGGATATGCTCCAATTAAATTTTTGGCCGATAGTGTTTATCAGTAACCTTTTTAAGTATAAAACATGTTCATTGCCTCGTAACAATAATATCCTTAAAAATTTATATTGTAATATAGCTCCTTTCATTACAAAGGAATGTTAATTTTTTTTAACAATATTAAGTAACAAGATAATAGTACCAAATGATACTCAAAATGGTTGTTTATTAATATTGTCAGCCAAAATGCCAACGAGAGGAAATTTCATGCAAAAATAGAATAAGTTAAGAGTCTATATGCAAATAGTAATTTTTGGAGGGTAAATATACAAAAAGCTATATTGGAAGGGTATATAGGCAAAAAAACCTAGCATAAATAAAGCGAGAAATATTGGTTTCATAACAATTCTAAAACCCCTACTTTTTCAGTGATATATTGGCATTTGTAATGATATTTCAAAACTTACAAAAGTTCATGTGTTTCCCTAGGATCACTACTAGCAATTTTAGCAAATTACCTTCCATATTTGCTCTTAAAGCTCATAACAATTATATCAAACATTTATAAGAAAAAAAAGGATATCAAAGGAAAGCACTACATACACGAGATAATTTGTTTAGAGTGCCATCCATCTGCTCAAAGTAAGTTTCTAGAAGCATCTCCAACTCCTGAACGTTAGGCTTAAGAGTAGGTAAGTTTCCATGGCTACTCTCTATCTGATCTTTAAAATCTTCATGCCTGAAATAAGAGATACTTTGATGCAAAAAACTTATTTGAAATGATCAAAGGCATATATTGAGACATTCCAAAACAAAAGAACCATAGTAAAAAGTTAGAGGAATCTTTGTAGAAAATTGCAAAGAACCATAGTAAAAAGTTAGAGGAATCTTTGTAAAAAATTGTTAGAATCTGGAATTAATAATTCTAATAAAAACTTTCTTTTAAAGAGAGAGGAGGGCTAGAAGTGCACCATTTATTGAACCCAAAGGAAAAAAATATATCCAATAGGTCCTCTCAATGAATCAAAGATTACATAAAGCACGTTATAACTTAGTCAAACCAGAAAGACGGCTAACAACCTTCACAATATTTGGAGTTCTTACTACAATACATACCCTAGCCTTTGATTATCGTCGAACATTCATACAAGAAAACACTCTAAGTTAACAATCTACTTAAGAAGACGATACCACTCCTTTCTCTCTTTATACACTAGTATATCTACAAAAAAAAGAAAAATACTTCACCTTCTAGAGATCTTGAGCCTACCTTTAATAGCAGTCCAAAAAGGCTCTACATACTAGCAGTTGACAAAAAAATTGATGAGTGGTCTACAGGATAATTACATAAAGTGCAACCCCTACCATTACTCATCCTTTCTTGGCCATTAACTCCTCAGTTCAATAAAATCACAAAGAGTAGACTGCATGTTCAGAAAAAATAGTTGTTTGCCAATAGTTGAAATTACTTGTTTGAATGATCTACTGTAGCAAACAAGGTTTACTCACCTTGAATTAGGTGGCAAGAGAAGAAAATCTTTACGTGTTTTTCCTATCTTAACATACTTTCTACATCGCCTTTTATGTTTCCATTTTTCCATTTATTTATTTCTCATTTGCAATTTTTCTATAAAGTATATGACAAAGAATTAGATTAAGTGGGAATAGACCGTATCAAGCATTATTAAAGTTAATATTTCATTTTTTTTGTAATTTGGAGTTTAATAAATTATGTATACTTTTTTCTTCCTTATTTTTATATTTTTATTATATTAATTAATAATTAATTTTCTTATCTTTTTTATATCTTCTCTTATTTTGCCTACTTAAAGTAGAAAATACTTCTAGTATTTTGTTATTTCTTTGTTGACTTTTATGAAAAGATCTGGTAGAAGAAAAAAAAGAGAACTTTATTTTTCCTTTTTCATTTCATTATTCCTAAAATAATTTTCTATAAATCTTAAATTTGTTATAAGTTTTCATAAAATTAAAGGGGTAATTGGAGAACTTTTGAACAATGGTTTAATTCAAGGGGTTTTTTTCTTTTAACTACTATTAATTTAAGTATATATATATATATATATTAAAACATTTGTAAATGATAAGTTTTGATGTGAGTATGATGTTGCGATGATATAAAGAAAGAAAATAATGCCTAGAGCATTTCTTTTTAATATTTCCTATTCTCCCATTTGTGTGATCTTAATTTTATTTATTATTAATGACTTTATTCACAGATTCTCACACAAAAGTAAAAATAAGTTGCTAATTAGCCTAAGTCATGGTATTCTTCTTTTTGTAGCTTTTTCTTTTTGTGGTCATGGATTGCACATGTACATTTCTTAGTAACATTTTTTTTAAAAAAAATAAAAAGTTACAACTTGACAAATAAGAAAAACAAAAACCATCATTATCTTCTGGTGAAGTCAAACAATTGAAAATCAAAGGAAACAAATCAATCATGCTACCATTCTACTTCAGATTTCTCTAAATTATTAGAAAGTAACAGATCATGCACTTTTATCACATCACAAAGGATAATGAATAGACCTTGTTCACATACACCCATATATGTACATAGGTACATACATACATACATATATAAAATTAGATTTCATTCAAAGAAACAATTTGGACCATTTTTAGTAAACAAATGACTTGTTCCCAATGGTACCATTTGGGATGAGTTTATGTCATAATAAAGTCAAGTGAATAGTTACATTCAGGTTTGTATTGACAGTACCAAGGATTTCGGTCCAGCTAGGGACATATCCATGATTATTACTAAATGTTTTGGTCTACCCAAACTTTATTGTCTTGTCTTCATATTGTATCATCCCAGGAGTAAATGGAGAGGGGCCAAATACCAAGATTTAATCTCTTAGATAAGACCATAGAAGAACTCTTGAATAAGAAGATTTATGGCTTTAGTTATTTAAAAAACAGCTTTAATAACCACTCGTAATACCTATAAACCACTAAGAAAAAGCATAGTAAGATTCTCCTTTTCTTTAACTGCTTTAATTCTTTGAAGACAATAATAAAGCTTACCTGTCCTCCTCCAGTTGAAATGCATCATTATCAACCTTAACTCTTGAGGAAGATTCACCGTTATGTTGATGAGCAAGCTTCTTTGTTAAGTACATCTCGGCCATATCATTGTCATCATCTAGTAAATGTTCTAGTTCATCCCTCACCTATTAACATATATGATGTTAGCATTTAAAAATGCCAACAAGGAGAAAACATACGTAAAATTCTAATTAAGAAACAGAAAAGAAAATACAAGGAAGCCTACATTGATGCCCATTTACGAAATTGGGCATGAAATAACTACTAAATGTAACCAACTTTTTGTGCTTAATTAGAAAGAAACTACTCAAGTACGAACAAGTATAACTCTTTTTTTTTGAGAAAGAGAGAGAAAGGGAGCGAGACCAATCACACCCCCCTCCACTTTCAAACAAATATAATTCATTAAATGGTAAAAATATATTCATGAACTGTTACAACAAACTTGCTATACTGTTAGTGTTGCAAATCATTTCATAGCTTTAACTTCTTACCGTTTGCACATGCCATGATACTGCGACCAAGCGACTCTTGATAGATCTAACATGTTCAAGGTTAAGGGTGCTGATTTTTGAAGTCATTTCATCTAAAGCTGGATATGCCTCTTGCTCCAAGGTCAATGCCTGATATGAATAAATTAAGATGAGAAGATATATAGAGCTTTATTGAAGAAGTACTTGACAATGCTTATGAGTATTTCAAGATATAAGAACAAATTAAAAATCCTGTGAAGCTAAAAATAGTAGAGAAACATAAAATAATCACAAAGAAATAAATGCTAAAGTTAGTTAATCAACATAAAATAATCACGAAGAAATAAAATTCATAATAGCCATAAAATGAATGCTGTCAAACACAAATGGCAAATGCATAAGCATATCCTGCTTACACATGTTTTTATTGATTGGAGGATTTGGATGATGTTGAACAAGTACTTACCAATTTATATAGTTTTATTGAGTCTTCTGAATAATTTACAGAAGGAAATTAGATATCAAAGCATCAACTTTTTCCTGACAACATTAAGAAATGTAGCCACTAGCTGTTGGGCATAAAACCAAAAGTTAATTATAGCTTGAAGAAATTAAGTTCACCATTTGCTGTATTTAGGTATGAGGCTTATATTATAACATATATTGAGTTTTGAACAATATAGAGTTAGTTTTAGCTATTAGATAATGCAATTGTGGGGGTTAAGAAATGTCACCAAAGATTTAATTATGAAAATCTTGCTGATTAAATCATATTTGTCTATAGTTTACACATATATAAAAATTGAAAACACGTAGATGATGACTTTTACAAGATTCTAATAATATTTAAATCTTCTTGGCTTAAAAATTCCTTATCTTTTATTTAGAAGAAAACAAAAATCGCATCCAATAAGAAATTAAATGAGAATTTGCATGTTAATCTTTTGTGAATCATAGAGATAGAGAGAGAGAGAGAGTATTATAGATTACCACAGTAAATTATTTGATAGGTTTTGATGAAAAAGGTGAACCTAATGGTACATAAAAGATTATTAAGAATACACAAAAAGAAGTACTACAAGAACTGAAAGCACGTATGATATGAAAAGTGGATTGCAGTCATTTTGAGCCTCTAACAAATTGCAACTTTAATCATATTTTTTGTAGTTTTGTCATAGAATTGACTGTTGATATTCAAGCAAAGGTGGGAGATGAATATAAGTTTGAATGTTACGTCAAATTATTACTTTGGAATCTAAGGATTCAGATGATAGAATTTGTTTCCAATTTAAGAGTTTTATTTCCTATTTCTGTCCGATTTTTAGTTTTTTTAGGGTGAATTTCTCAAGATTTTTGGAATCTGCCAAGTCTGGTTAGTCCATATTTGGAGTCAAATTATTCAAGATCTAAACCAAATCCAAGCATCACATCTGCAATAAGAGACCTTCAACTACTTCAATCCATATCTATTTACATGCAAGGCAAGTGGACAACATTATTGATTTCATGAAATTAGAATTTAGGGAAACCATGAGAGCCCAAGCTCATAAATTGTGGGCAGGATTGTTAAGAATGTTAGAGGCAAATGTTTGGTAAAAACAAAAAAGATAAGGTGAAGAATAGGAAGAATAGCACTGCTACTGAAAGCATAGTATTGAAGAACAATGATATAAGCATGTACAACGTGTAGAAAAAGGGGTTCAATTTGTTAAAAGAGAAGAGAAGGAGGTAATGAACATGCATGCATGCGCACATACGCGCACATGGATGCACCATGTGTGCACACAAAGAAGAGTAGCATTTTGAAAATAATTTGGAGAAAATAAATCACAAAATAGTTGGGATTGGAGTTTGATAATTTAATTTGTTGTTGTTGACACATTATAATGTTTTTTTTTTTTTGAGAAAAACAAATATACTGTAATGGGTAGAGAAAATACATGACAACCTAGAGATAATGTCTTAGTAAAATTTACATTGTAACTACTCACCAAAGAGGAGAAAAAATTTTATATTGCAATCAAGAGCCACTACGCCGCACCAATTAAAGTAGGCAACCATACAAGTTGTGAGAGTTTCAAGCACATCAAAGCAGAATTGCAAATACAATTTGATCCTATCTCAAGAAAGAAAAAAGGTGAAATGCATACCTCGGCTTCAAGGCGCCTGTAACTGGATTCAAGGCAGATTTCAAGCACTCTGAACTCGAAGGGTAACAATATCTGGTTCCTGGACTCTGCAACCTTCAGATATAACAGCATTTTATAATCACTTCATCGTTGCAAAATAATTGCTGCAACAAATTTCTAATCTTGGGTAAACAAGAGAGTATCAGTCTAAACTATTTGTGGGCTTTCCCTAGCTTTTTATGAGGAAAAAAAGAAAGAAGATAGAGTTTGTATCAAAATTCTTTAAAGCTTGATGAAGGGAAGAAATTTGTTATAAAAAAAGAAAAAAAGTTTTCCGTCCCTCCTCCAGATTCCAATCAATATTATGGAGAGAAAAAAATCCCAAAAAGCTTATTTTGATGCAAACATAAAAGATAACATAGGAAAGATCATAACTTTGAAACCGTAACATTTAATCTTTTGCACTTATCTAAATTGTTACTAGGATTTAATGATTAGAAATCCAGAAGAAATAACTGGAAATGCAGGCATCGTATCATCTGTCTCGACCAAATGAATCCAAAATCACAACAAGATCCAATTTTCAAAGTAGATTACAAAAAACAGATCCAAAAGAAGAAAGAAGAACACCATCACCACCAGATGAGGAGCGCCGGAAGGACTGGAGAGCCGGGACTGGAGATCGTGGACAAAAGGGGCGACCGTGGGGGCGTTGAAGTTGGGGATGAGCACCTCGGTGGCCGTGATGATGGCCTTGATGTGCTCCAGATTGAGAACAATAGCCCTCTCCCTCCCCAGAATCGTCGACGGGTAGGACAGCAGGGGGTCCAAGAGCCTCAGATCCCGCGCCGGAATACCCGTTCGCCGCATGATCGAGTGCTTCCCCAACTCGTCGAAGCGCTCCTTCCCGGAGTCCGATACCACCAGCCACGGCTGGCTTGGCGTGCCCTTCCGCCTGCCGGCTGAACGCTGCGGCGTGGCGGCCGCCAGCGGGTTGTGGGGGCTCTCCTCCGGCGCGTCTTCCGGGGACCTCATCGCCGATTAGGGTTCTAGGGTTTGAGGGCGTCTGCCAGGGGAGTTCCTTCTCTTATAGTGTCTTCTCTGAAACCGGATCAGCATCGGAGTCGGAGAGGCGTGGAGGAGCGAAACTTCGGAGGCCGTTTTGGCGGGTGGGGTATGGGGGTAAATCTTTTAAAACGAAACCTGGATCCTCCGTGGTGAGGACACTGGCTTTTTAAGGATTGGCTCGTCCGGTGGGGGCCGCAGGGGCTTCGCGCTGTACGGAAGCCTACACCTGCGGTCAATTTTTTTTTTTAAATGAAGAAGGGGAAGGCTGCCCCTATATATATATATATATATATATATATATATATATATATATATATATATATATATATATATATATATATATAAGAAAAATATAAAAAAGTAATAAAGTATTTTTTAAAAATAGTGTAAAGTAGACTCACTAAATTATTCAACAAATTGAATAATCTTATAAGTAATTTGAAAGACTTTGTATCTTCAATGTGCAACTATATAAGTTCTGTATCCTGATATGAGCCAGACTTTTTCTAAAAGATAGATTATTATTTTTCAATGTATAGCTCCAATGTTGCGAGGTTATTCCTAAATTTGAGATAAGAATCAAGTAGCTTCTCTGAACACATCCAGCTGAACCTATTGTCATAAATTAAGCCCAATTTTTTGCTCGGCCTAAAATTTACGCCCTTCTATTCCCCACCTTTTCAAATGTATAGCGCAGCTGCAACATATGTTCCCCGAAAAAACTGCTTTTGGCTGAATTTTGGTAAATTAGCTCCATATTATTTTTTTTAAATTTATACATGATCTCGTTTTGCTCGCAAACAAACCTAGCAAGGATGCTCATCGAGCTAATTGGGCTAGATAATGAAATTTCTTAGGGTTAACCTCTATTATGAGACATGTAGTTTAACATGCATGGCTCAGGTCCAACTTAATGCTCAATCCACGTGAGATTGAGCTTAAATCAAGTTGGCTGAAATCAATTTGGCAGGCTAAGCCAATCAGGCTAGGCTATTGCAATGGGAATTTGTAGGTGGCATGCTTCCTCACGAGGAATGGGAAGGACCTAACCCTTATGTTCTTTCCATGCTAGTCTAATCCACAAGTTTCTCTACTAAGGTACATCTCTAAGCATTGTCCTTCTTTGAAGAATTACTGAGGAAATTATCGCCTGTGATCTTGCCTTCTGAAGTAGACTATCTTTTCTTTGACTAAAAGGCTCGGGATTCTAATTCAATCGATATAGTTCCAAAATCTTGACATAAACAACAACATAAATGATTTCTCATCTTCCGATGAACTGTACTAAATAGCCACTCATGGCAGCATAGATGCATATGGGATGTTCCACTTGCAAACATATAGTGGGTTATATAAGGATGCAGGGCTGCTGATAGCCATGCCAACCTTAATAACATCAGCTGAAGTGGTGAACGTTCTATGAAACAGGCATTGCGCTTCTAGAGTATGGTTTCCCTACTCTAGGCAGTGCATCCAAAGCTGGATAATTTTCGCGGGACTGCAAAGGTTTCTTTGATGTGAAGAACTCCATCAATGATTTCGCACTCAAACTTTTCAATTTTCACAAGCAAGGTTTGAAAATTGAAAATTAGTAGCCTTTCAATCTCGGGCATAGATATGGAAGCAATGCACAATTTGTTCCCCGAAGAGTCCTTATCAGTTCCAGGTCAAATAAAGCAACCAAGGAGTTTCTAATTTGTTGTAGCTTAGAACCAGAGGCGAAATTGTGATTGTTTTGTTTGCCATTGTTGCATCTGGGTTATGACTAGAGTCTAGGAACACTCGAGGAAGGCTACCGATGATCTAGTAATGGATTGCAATCCACAATTTTGCCATATCCTAGAAGTACAACCTCTTTTGAATACAGTCTAGGGCTCAAGTTCCTTTACAAACGTTGAGCAGCTTAGTAGATGCGATAATGTTCCACTGTGTATATGTGAGGAGAGATTGATATTTATCTGCTTTCCTTGAAAGAACTTGCTTGAAACCAAATAATTTAGTAACAAGTGTGTTTTAATTTGGAGCCCTGCCAAAAGAAGATGTGAAATATTGCAGAGATTAATGGATAACTCTTTTGTAGGACAATAATCTCACCTTTTTTTCATAGATAAGCATCTCTTGGCAAGGGCAAAGAATTCCGACATCTAAGAAGCAACAATCCTTTTCGCCATTTCAATAAAATTATAGAAAGATTTGATTCTGAGGACAGAAAAGAAACTGATTTATAAGAAGGATTTTGACACTTTAGGATCACATAATCTTAAAGCTGGGAAATGTCATGATATGTCACTAAATTTAGCATATATCACAGCCTTTTTTTTTTTTGATAAAACATATATCACAGCCTCAACAAAACAGCATGAAAACAAATTCAAAATATTCAAACTTTCAACAACGAAAAACTAAATCAATGAACAGCAGAATAAAACACAATCATTAATTTGAAGTCTCACAACAAGCCCAGTAATTACATCCGTTAATTATACTACTTAAATGTTCAGATACAACACAAGGTAAAAATTTATGAACCTATATAATCCTTCATCATTTTTCTGGGAGAAACTGTAATTGAACCATCAATCATCGGACAAAGAGCTTATTTTTTTAATTGGCCATCCTGTTGGTGTTTCCAACACGGTCTCAAAGTTACAAGTGAAAAGCACCTTCTGTCTGAGCTATATGCTCCCTCAAAAACTGTGATATTATTGCAGTAGTCCACTTTTCTTGCCCCATCCAATAGCAAAGACATATAGAACAATACAGCCACCTATGGTGCCAAAGGTGGTCTCCCAGAATTTGATGGAGGGAGCGGGAGCATTAAAGAGATCAATTTGGATATTCATACCAAATAAACCGACTACTACAACGCCAGCAGTGAGTACCATGGTTGCAGTGCTCAGCATGACTCCCATCTGCAGCAGTTGATTCTGTTTCTCATCCAGCATGATGTTGATATAATCTTCAGTGTCATCGACATACTCCCTCAACTTTGTGCACATAAAAGACACATGATTAGATGGTGATTAGTGAAACATACTAGCATTGCTTAAGGCCATCGGCCTGTAACTAAATCTGCAGACCTAAGCCCGTTCTAGGTTCATATAACTATGGATTTGGTGTGGATGTAGAGGCAGACCCAAGAAGCATCTCAGATCCAGGATTGGGTCTAGCAAAAGTTTAACTAGGATGCAAACCAACCCATCCATATAATTAATTAGGGTGTAGACTATCTTTTATGTACTGAAAATGACCCAGATCTGGACCCAACAGTTTACTGGGTCTATAATGTATAATTTTACACTTGCAACCTTCATATTTCACATAAAATTGATTAATTATGCTTTGAAACCACATCACTTATAAATTGTTTTGAGGGCCTGAAAGGACTATAGCTTGCCGAATAGTGAGGCATTCTTGGAAGTGGATCCAGACCTGCTCTGAACCCGAAGTAGACCTAATGACCGTAATGTTGGGTACATGTTTTAACATATCCAGATCTGAATTGTTGAAATCAGTGTCCCTTATAGAACCGCTCATACCCAGACCCAGATCTGGCATGACTCTTGAATGAGTATGGTTTGGGTTAAAATTAGAACTGAGCTCCCTAGCAGGTCCATGTCTGAGACCAGGTTGGAGGCACATGAATCCAACCTGAATAAACAGCACCCAGGCATTACCAACTTTAGAAAGGACTAAGGAGAAATGTGATTTTTATCACATTTTGAAAAGTTCCTACAGAAAAGCATGTCAGAGCAGTGGTAGTGTTCAGAGTTGTTTTATTCTATATTGATAATGGACAAACTTCAGTACTAGGTTCTATGTACTTCTCTGAGAAGGATACAAAAACTGAAGGTAGTCTTCTTGGCTGACAATCTGCATTATCTTTTGTTTGCACCATAATTCTTTCAAATAATCATTACTTGAGAATGAGAAAGAGTTCAAAAAAACATAATAATGGATTAGAAACCACCATTTGTATATGCATGAGCTTGTGCATGCATACACAGGACATAGCCCCTCGCGGACAACATCTTAACCTACCTCTAGCTAACCTGATTCACTAGCAAAGCCACAGTTGAAGAATGATGAAGCCATGCCCAAACACAGACCAGGAAATAACATAGCTAGGACTTGGAATATCATCTAAATGGTGATATCGTTTTGCTGATCACAGTCATTGGAGAATATTTCTAGGACCATTAGCTGTTCACGAGTGATAGATTCCCATAAACAGTGTCTTTAGAAGACACCAAAATTTCAGGTGTTATCCTATGATCAAATACTATCAATAGTTTTTGCACAATTTACCTTCCGCATTTCCTATCTCATGAAGCCTGATGGTGATTATATCAAACTTTTAATGATATATGAAAATATAGCAAGATACTTAAATATCATAAAAAGGGGAAGTACTACATACATGGGATAGTTTGTTCAAAGTGCCATCAATCTGCACAAAGTAAGCCTCTAGAAGCATCTCCAATTCCTCAATGTTGGGTTTAAAACAGCCTAAACTTCCATGGCTATACTCTGTCTCGTCTTTGAAATCTTCATCCCTGAGTGCATATATTATTTGATGCGAGGAGCTTAAGAACAATGATCAAAAGGCATATAATGAAGAATTTCACTGAAATAAAACTACAGTAAATTCTAGGAAGAATCTTCATAAGGATGTGCTTGGATTCATAACCAACAATTTCAACACAGATCAGTAGGGAGAAATTTTAGTAGTCAAGCAAGTTAATTTTTTTTAAAAAAAAAATAAATTACCAGTTGCACTGAACTAATGCAGCACAGAACATTGAAGAACGAAAGATAGATGAAGAATCAAAGTTGCGAGCCTTTTGGACAAGCAACCAATAGTAATATATACATATATGTGACAAGCAAAGAGTCAAGTTGTCCTTGCATCCCTTCCTATTTGCTTCAAACTTCAAAATTACATCTAAGAAGTGCAAAGCTGTGAACCTGGAACAGCAAAACCAATATTGATGACTACAAACCCTAGAAGAAAATAACTGAGTTACTCTTGTACATTTTATTTAACGTAGACAGGCACAGCCACACTGGTGGTCACACCAGACAAGATTGATCTAGCAATTGAAAAACGCTATTGCAATTCCAATCCAGGTCATGGTGCACCAGCATATTCAAAGCCATGAGATACATCAAACCCTTGCCCGCTGAGTTTAGGTTGAGTAGATACTCAATAAATGAATAAAGCCAGGTCTACATTTTTTTGTGGCTTGTAAGGATTTGTTATGATGATGAGAGTCTTCCTGCTTAAAATTGTGCTCCATATCTGACCCTATTTTGATGCGAAAGGGCTTGGATATGATGACAGTGATGAGTTTTCAAATTTGTACAGGGTTGGTTCATGCCAATTTTGTAAGAATTTGCCCACATTGTATTAGATATGATCAGAAATACTACTTTACTTACAAGCCAGTTCGAGTTTTGTCATTTTTGTGTGAGTGGTTAGTACTAAATACCCTCCTTTGTTTAAAGGTCACAGGGTCAAACATCATTGAGATCTTGAATTTATAAAGTTATCATAAGTGTGACACTAAGTCAGCACTTTGACATGACAAACATGGCATGGAGGCTCCCGAAGTTAAACTTTTAATCATGACTCTAAACTTTTGGCTGGGAATTGTATCCAGCCAGTAAATATAACCACACATACAAACACACACACACGTATATATAATGCCTTATGTATAATAACGCAAAATGATGAGCAAATGGAATCTCATATTGAACAAATGGAATGACAGCCAACATTTAACTTGGGTGGGGGGGGGGGGGGGGGGAGGGGGGTGCGTGTCTAAATTGATAAGGCCATTCCATCTATAATTGAAGTTATTAAATTAGAAATGCATGCTGCACAATGAAGTGGTTAAATTAGTTTCCTATTGAGCTACTATTTACATAGCAAATCCATATGAACATCTGAAATCTATAATTTGATCCATATATGGCTGGAACTAACCCAATTATATAACAGCACAACATATAATCATCATTAAAAAATTCAGTTGTTCCTGCTTGTTTCAAGACCACTCACATCAAGAAAAAAAGAATTTGGACATGGACATATATGCTAAATGATAAGATTTTTTTAATATATATGAATAGCCACTAAAAAGGATAAACCACCAGACAGATCATGAGCAACAGGTTAACAGGAAACCACAACTTTAAAAGGTAAGAAAAAGCCAATCATCTGTCATCGCTAGGTATCATCTCAATGTGGATCTGATTCTCATTCCAAGCTTTCTGGTAAGAAAATGTAGTTTATTCACAGGCCGCGACAGTCCTACTCCAAAACAGTTTAGGCAATAAATAATTACCTCATCTTTATATCATTGGGATGTGAGTTCTTGTCCTGAGCCCGAACGACTGTTGAAGGAGGCTCAACAAATCTATCAGATCAAGGGGGAAATCCTCCATAAACAGGAAGATCTGGATAGAGGAGGAGGTTGGCTTTGGAATGGAGCCCAGTTCCTAAGGCATAACACTGGGGCCGATTTTAGTAAAGAAACGCTCCATAAGATCCTTCAGGATCTGGAAAAGGAGGGTGCAAATAGCACCTACTTTCATTCCTTCCACAAAGCTAAAAGAAGGGATTGGGAAACCATATTATTTCAGCCGCAGCAGTCAGGAGAGGTAAAGTCAAAGGCAATAAAGATAGAGTTACCCAAGACTAACTTACTATCCTTTGCATGAGACTGGGTTCTTAGCAAAGTGTCGCTCAGCTCAACTGGGTCTCGCAATCAAATCACTGGAACTACATCCCCATGAATAGGACTTGAATTGAATTTGCTGAGACAGGAAATGATGCTCACTCTCCACTATGGATTCTGCTGCCAATAGGCCGCCTTCGATCTGCTAGCTCTACCTTTTGAAAACGAAGATGACGGACAGATGGATGAATGGAGAACTACACTAAAGAAAGTAGCCAGGCCAGCCTTTGCTAAAGGAAACAGGAGAGAAGATGCTGGTCATGAATGGGGCTCACCAGCAACAAAGAAAGGTGAGCCAAGGACTGATTGGACGACAATCAACCAGTTGTCTCTCTGTCTTTCTTATGTTCCTCTCTCACCAGGTCTTGAATTCTCTCTCTGCTGCTTGTTGTGGGAAAGAGGTCTGAAGGCACAAATAAGGGTCTGTTTTGTATTGCTTGCATTTTTGAAGGGTAAATGTTCTTTGAAGATAAGCAATTCTTCACTTGTTTGATGTTTAGTAAAAGATAATCTGGACATATGTTTTAAAATCTATCTGGTCTCAATAGGGTTGAACCTGATTTTGGTAGATCTGAATCCAAATTTATTAAGATTTCAATTTGAACTAAGAACTTCAAGATGACCACAAAATCCTATAATTAGGTTTGCTTGGGTCCACAATGAGTTGATTAAATTTAAATTTATCAAATTCATGTCCGCTTCCAATATGTCTACCATTAAGTGAGAAAATTCATCATTTCTTTGTGGAAACTATGCAAGTGTTCCATATAAGCATAAGCCACAATCTAGTTCTTCTAGCTTGTTCTAGCATCAGATTTTTTGGCTTTGGCTTCAGGAATAATCATTTTGTATCAATCATTACCGAACACAACATTTTTTCTTAAGAAGTGACCTTTTCTCAAAACTTTATAAGTTGTAGAAGTGCTTTTCTTAAGCAACACAGGACATACCCAAGCCTGTTTCTTAAGCAACATAGGCTGTAAATGCCATCTCATGACATCCTGTCAACTATTGTTACATTCATATCAACGAATGATATATAACTTACTTCGGTTCAAAAGAACAGTCTGCACTCTTTTGTTCCAAAAGTACCATGTGTGACATGCTAATGACTTAAATAGTCCAACTCACTTATAATTTTATGATTATCATCAATGCACTCTTTTTTTCATAAGAAGTTAAAAAAAAAACTTTATAAGATGTAGAAATGCTTTTTTTAAGGGAACACAAGACACACTGCAAGATTGTTCCTACGATTATACATTGTAAATGCCATGTCATGACATGCGGTTAACAATTATCACATGCATATCGGCAATTGATACGGAACTAATTTCTGTTCAAAAGAACAGATCATACTCTTTTATTCCAAATGTACCATGCGGAACATAATAATGACTTCAATAGTCCAACTAGGTTGTATGATTATCATCATTGAAAAATGTATCAAATTATGACAGCCTTGATTAAAAACCCTTTTGATGATAATACTTATAAAGCTTTATAGAATGTATGACTGCAATACTCTTCTTTCATGCCATTTCCAATTTACTATAAACAAAACAATACAGTTACCTATCCTCCTCCACTTCAAATGAATCATGGTCTATATCAACTCTTGATGAAGATTCACCAATTCGTTGTTGAGCAAGCTTCTCTGATAAATACATCTCAGCCATATCCATGTCATCATCTAGTAATTGTTCAAGTTCATCCCTCACCTGTTAAACATATAATAACAACTTCTTTCTTAAAAAATGATATATAAAAAGTCATAAGAGAAGGAAACTGAAATAATTATAATTTAGCAGCCAGGAAAAAAAAGAGAACACAGCGAAGTAGCAGTGTTACTCAGACACTTCAAAATCTTTTCTTTTGATGTGTCTGGACAGCTGGAGACCTACACACTTCATGACACTCTTTCACTTCAAATCAGCAGATTATAATGTCATCATGGTTGGACGACAACTTTTGACCTTTATAAATTGAAGTTTTCAAGTCTAACAAAATATTTAGCAAAGGATTTATGAATGCTATCAAATTACATGGCAGTTGGTCCAATAAGTTATTCATCATATACCTACAGTAGCACATATTCTAACATTCCAATATAATATAGACGTGTCCTGGTGTCCAACATTTTGAAAGATCATGTGTCCGACTCTTCTGGAGAGTTGACATTCATATCATGTCTAGGTAACATTGCAAACTAGACACTGGTGCTTCACCAAGCCAATTACAGCATTAAAGATAATGGGCTCCCTTAAGCCCAAAAATGTTGAGCTCAAATAGAGAAAAACCATCACCAATTTAGACAAGCATAACTAGATATCTGGTCAGGTTAAATCATTAACTGTTCTAAAATGTTGCTATATTGCAGATGTTGCATTTAACTCTATAAGATCTTGACTTCTTACCTTCTGCACACGCCCTGAAATTGTAACCAAACGACTCTTGATTTGTCTAACACGCTCAAGGTTAAGTGTACTGATTTTTGAGGTCAACTCATCCAAAGCAGGATATGCTTCTTGCTCTAGAGTCGATGTCTGAAATAGAAGAATCAGTAGTTCAACAAATAGATATGGAGAGAACTGTATCAAAATAGTGCTTGGCAGTTGCATATAGATATCATAATATTAAAAAGATAAAGTTAAAAAGTATATGGAGAATGAATGGTTAAGAAACATATATGAGATAGATAAAAAATTAATAGTCTGCATAAATGAGATAGATATAACAATTTAAGTGCATCAAAACTGCAGTATTATTCTAGTAAAATAAATCGATAGATGCTTAAGCTTCTTCTGAATGTGGTTCAATATCAACTGGTAGCAAGTGCATGATACAGTAGAACAATAAAATGTTTCAAGGCTCCCATTAAATATATGAATAAAACAGGGATAGAAAAACTTGCTGATAATACATATGGAAGAGAAGTAACATGTGCTAAAAGCAGGTATGGCAAGAATAGTAGGTTCCAACCACAGTGTGAGCCACTACAAAGTCAATCTCAAGCATATACGTATGTATCTTGGCATAAAATTGATTGTTGATGCTACTCAAGCAAAGGCAAAATTACATTATTTTTAGAATATATGAGGAAGATTACAGCTTACCGTTAATTTAATAATATGAATGAAAGATTTAGAGAAATAAGGTTATTAAACTTTGCAGAAGAAAAAGGAACATTGGAAATGCAAACGCATTGAAAAGTGGACACAGAAAAAAATGGAAAGATATTTCTACAGCATTAAGGGATCAGGACATGCCTTTGAAATACAAACGAAAATTCTTTAAGGCAAATAAGGCCTGAAATATTGTGCAGTTCAGAATTTTTAGTCACTTTTCATGTTCCAAGCATAGGAGCAACAAGAATGTCATGGTGCATGTTCAGTGAAAACACACAAAGATGGATGAAAAACGAGCGCATCAGCATCAGCATGAAGCCTCATCAATTTAAAAAATATGTCAACAAATCTACTATCATTTTGTACTCTAAGGATAAGGGTTCGGATATATTAAAACAGTTTCAAAGGTGGAGGAGATTTGTACTTGTTCCTTCTTTTTAGCAGAATGGTGGAAATCCACCACAACATTTTATTGACATATGAAATAAATTAGGGGCTAAAGCCAAGAAAGGAGAGATCGGAAAATAGAAGGACAAATAAAAGAAGAAGAGAAGAGAAGAAAGGGCGAAGGTGGGGAGCCCAAAACCAAGCAATCAATAGTCTAAAATAGGCCAACCAACAAAACTGAACCCAAAGGAAAGCATACAAATGATCCCCACCCAAGCCTGCTACAAAAACAACTCAAGCACAGCTAAAAATACACCCCCTAAGCCCAAACAACAACTAGCCCAACCTAACAGGCTCGCTACATTCAAATTTCAAAATATAAAGCTCTTGACACCCGACCCCAAACACCTGACGCATGTGAACACAATGTTGGCCGGTTTGAACTAGTTGAACTAGGCAACATGCTGAATTGTGTCATGACGTATGCCGCACAACCATTACCTCCCCAGCTCCAATGCGTTGATGTCATTGCCAATCGTCGTGCCTTCCCTTTGCCTAAACTGGCACAACAGCCACATCTCTAGCACCGGGCAGCTCCATCGCTGCTCGATGCTCTTCCATAGTATCTTCCTTGCAAGTGCCTCCAACACCAACTTCCACAAAGGGCCAAGGAGCCCAAAGGAGGAAAACCTAAGGTCTATATTTATTAAAAAGGTTTTTCTTCCTTCCCCTAAGCAAAAATGTGGCAAGCCACCCCACATTTCATTGATAAATGAAATAAGACAAAAACAGAAAAGAAGAAAAGAAGAAGAAGAGAAAAGAAAAGAAAAGAAAAATAAACAAGAAAAGAAAATGCAGGAAAAGTTACGACTAACAAATATTATATGACCCCAGTTAAGGATGAGTTGCGTGAGGATTCACTTAACTGATCCAAAATATTTGGCAGTAGGTTTGATAATTTA
Organism: Phoenix dactylifera; assembly: GCF_009389715.1. Classification (NCBI taxonomy): domain Eukaryota; kingdom Viridiplantae; phylum Streptophyta; class Magnoliopsida; order Arecales; family Arecaceae; genus Phoenix; species Phoenix dactylifera. The sequence goes on along the minus strand of NC_052392.1, from coordinate 34,695,133 downwards.
AGTCAGTCTACCTGATATCTTAAAATAAACAGAAACAAGGTAAAATGACATAGGGATAATGTGCCAGACAAAACTATAGTGCAACTAATATCCAACATGACAAACATTTTAGATGGGTAACAGCTACAATATGACAAGTCCAAATGTTCCAAAAAAAATATATTATCATGCACTAGTCTAGTGCAATCAAACAGCAACATAAATCAGAAAGAATTCCTTGGATTACGAGGCAATTCACATACCTCAGATTCAAGGCACCTGCAAGCAGACTCAAGGCAGACTTCAAGTGCCCTGAACTCGAAAGGTAGCACCTTAGTTCCACCATGTTTGCATGCATCCATTGGGTTCGTAGGGCTGCCTTCTGGAGTTTCACCAGCTGACATATTATTCTGTTTAGTTATTCCCATTGATGCATCTTTAGCCATAGCCTCTCCATCCACATCACTGGACTCTGCAGCCTTTATATTGAACATTAATAAATAAGTGCCAATTTTGTTGGTCCAACTTTCATTGAAGTGAGAAGATTACTGTAACAGGTTTTGAATTATTATGTCCAATGCAGTAAGCAAGGTGTCACTTCATCTGAATAGTCAGAAACCATTAACCAAAATAATTTACAGGCTTAGTTAACATACAAACAGTCATTGCATGTAAATAGGTTCTTTACGCTTGCATCAAAATCTTAGGACAAGCAATTCATGAAGAACGCATATTTGAACTTCCATCTCCGAGATTTGAACCAAACAAGCTTATCTGATATAGAAATATCAAATAAGATAGAAAGATCGTATAGTGTTTGATCATTCATACATAATCAAACTGCTACTGCCATATCAAATAACAAATGTATAACATCCAATTTTTAAGAAAATGAATATTTGAACAAGCGTACTTCTCAAATTAGACAGCAATTTCGTGCAATATCTTCGATTCCTCCGATAAATTACCAAATAATTTAAAAAGGTAGCCCATTTGTTTCCCAGAACGGAGTAAAAACACCAGAAAAAATCGGAAGAAGAACTTGATCATATTTTCTCAGTCGTCCACCAACAAGTAGAACATAATTTTGATAGGTTTTAAGAAAGGGAGCTATCATCTTATAACCAGCAGACAATCATGATCTTTTTCTTTAATTTTCCTAGGTGATACCTGCTGGGGAGCGCCGTAGGAACTGGAGACCCGGGATTGGAGATCCTGGACGAAGGGGGCGACCATGGGATCCTTGGAATTGGGGATGAGCACCTCGGTGGCGGTGATGATGGCTTTGATGTGCTCCAAATTGATCACGATAGCCCTCTCTCTCCCCAGGATCGTCGACGGGTAGGAGAGCAGGGGATCCAGGACCCTCAGATCCCGCGCCGGGAGCCCCGTCCGCCGCATGATCGAGTGCTTCCCGACCTCTTCGAGATACGCTCCGCAGTCCGAGACCACCAGCCACGCCCGGCTCGCGGTGCCCTTGCGTCTCCCGGCCGCCTGTTGCGCCGGGGGCGGCGTGGCGCCGGCCGCCGGAGGTCGGTGGTGGAGCTCGTCCTCGGGCGCTGCCTTCGGCGACCTCATCGTTGCTCTCGTGGTCTTCGTGAGGAATCCTCTGCGAAGCGGAACGTGTGGCGGGGCGGCGATTATTGGAAAATTTATACCCTGCACCACGCGCACCACGTCAGCAGTGCACAACAGGAACAAAACGAATTAGATTCGCGGGGCAGCGATCGGAACCGCGCGCCTTGATGATGGGCCCACATAAACCGAGAAGCGTGATTGGTTGCTTTAACGCCACGTGGTGCATGGTGCAGGGTATCATTTCTCTATTAAACGGTGAGGAGGCACGTGGATGATTCTATTTTTGGACAGCGTGGATGCCCTTTAGGGTGGCATGATAACGGTGGCTACGAGATGGGAACTGGTAATGGTTGGACTGGGTTTGATAAGATGCCTCCATGGGCACAAAAAAAAGATACATAATAAATGCTTCCTCCAGAAGAGGGTGGCTCCGGTGACGGAGTATTGACGAACTGGGATTCCGGAAAAATGTGATAGTAGGAAATTTTTAAATTTTTGATCTTAAAATATTTAATTTGAAAATAAAATTTTATTTTTTTCTCAAATAAATTTATATTTTTTAAATTTTAATCCTTAATGGCATTAAATATAAGTATTTTTGCATTTATAGATATTCTATTTTTGCAAGTTCAAGTTGAGCTTCAAAGGTAATAGATTCGTGATCGCGTGCATATATGCTCGGTTGGTCGGCTGTATAGTGCATATGCACGTAGTAGGGCATAATATGTGTGGCATATTTTACCATACATCTTTTATAACTTAAATTTGAATTTTAAAATAAAACTTTAAGCATTACATATGAAGTCTAATTCTTTATTAAACTTCGAACTCATAATGTAAACATTACACTAACTTTCATTTCGAATTAAAATTTGAGAGCACCAGAGCTAGCACTGATGGGCCATTAAGGCTTTTTATTTTAAGAGAGCTGTTGAGATCTTTATGGACCTCTCCGATGGTTATTTGTACTAAACCTACAATAAAATTTCAGTTTTTGGTCTTCGAATTTCATATCATGATCCATTCAGGGCTTATGCTACTTGGTCTAAGAAAGAGGAAATCCCCACTCACTTTTCGTTTTCCACTCCTTCCAATTTATTTTTTGGCTATTCTTTCTTTTAATCTTCCTAACATTTTATTTGGGTAGCCGGAGGAGTTGTTGGGTACTCCTATGCAATTCCGCTTATGTGAGAAGGATCAGGCTAAGCAAGTTCATTGTATTTTGGGGATGATTTCACCATAGACCCTCAAAGAGGGTATTGTATATTATAAACAATAAATTAGCTTTATAGACAAAGAGAAGAACTATTTTAAACTATAATGTAAATGCTAATCTAATGAGCAAAGGTAATAATTATTATCCTTGCTTACTTAATACAAATTTATTTGATTTTTTGTTGCTTTTTTCTTTGATTACATCATCTTTTTCCCCATTACAACATAATTTTCGATAAGAAGTATGCCAAGCAAATTTAAACAAAATAGTAGTAAAAGTATTACCAGCTACTCTATGTTGGTTTGATATATATTTGTTGTTTTAACTCCTTTGGCTAGATTTTTTTTAAAAAGAAATTTCTTTAATAATATATATACATTTATGCTACCAATACCTAGTGCTTATTTTATAAATTTTTATTAGAATGCCAGGGTTTACTATTGTATTTGATCTTGAGATCTAGATCCCAATGTACATGGTTTCGCTAGTGTTTCCATTAATTCAAAGCATTCAGTATGCAACATAATATGGCAGATATTTTACATCTAATAATTTACATTAAGAAGTGCCCTCGGCTGTAAAAATAGCTTGCTAGCTTCTGAAAAATAACAAGATCTCGCATAAATGCCATGGAATGCTAGATGGTATAATGTTATACGGATCTATGCATTTGACCACAGTTATAAATTACTATAGGAATCAATGGCAATAACTAAGGTTAAGAGCAACCATGCAAGCCGTGCAAATCAGCATTAAAAAGGCATGGTTATAAAATTATTATACAAATAGAATTCTAATAATCAAGTTTTTTTGGTTGCACTATTTCATGCTAGCCAAATAATATAGATACCTTTTGTTTATCTACTTATAGGTTCAATTATTGCAACCAATAATGCTATCTATATAGGGCCCATTTGATGGATTATGCTGTATAATATACTAGAAGGAAATGACGTTTTGGAGGGCAAACCTTTTTTTTTGGAATGTTTATAAAACTAGATTTGAATATCTAACTATTATCTGTTATATTTTCCATACACAACATAATGCATAAAACTTTAGAAGAACTATAGATATTAATATTCTATATATATAGCTCTCTCCTAATTATTCATAATGTCGTGATAACGTTCTTATGCTGGGATTATGGATGTCTTGCATAGGCAATCTATTCACAATATTTCGTTTATTCTATTTTATTTTTTATTATTACTAGTGCTTTAAGATTAGAATAGCCTAGTAGCTAGTAGTTGACAAAAATTAGAAAGAACTATATAATGCGTTCTTGCTTGTTATGATTGCTCTTCCTAGTTCTATCTTTAATTGTTGAAGATTGATGTCATGCTAACAGTTCTCCATATAAACAGTACTTGCCAGGGATTGCTGTTGCAGTTCACTTTATCCAAGTATCTTAACTTCCTATCCTCAGCAACATTGTGTTTGTATAACTAAGTAATTAGATTTTGTTGACTTTTTTTTTTTATTTTTTTATGAAAGAGAGAAAGTTAGGAGAACCTAACTTATAGTCATTAAAAGTAAAGAAAAAGATCAGTATATACATTGGTGACTCAAGTTGGATAGGTTCCAACTCAGAGAGCTAGAATCTAAGGGAGAGGTTGTTAGAAGGTTAGATTGTGGAGTAAGGATAGGGAGGAAGAGCACAATAAAACTTGCAATTGGCTATGGGAGGTGAATTCTTTGTACAAGAATATAATTCAACTAGTTTGTGCGAGGAGACTTCAAAGTTGAAGAGGTAGTTGTTTCTTTGCGTGCATAAGCACTAAAAGAACACTGACTACTATAAGAAACTAATAGGTGAATCAAATCCACCGTAGACCTAGGATGAAAATCATCATAATTTTTTTTTTAATGTTTAATAGCAACACAATCTAGAATGATTTCATCTTAGTTCTAAAGTGGATTTGGTCCACCTAATAATTTTTCAGCTGCTGAGTTGTTCCATGCTGGTTTAAGATCTCTTTTATTCTTGGAGGCTTGTATAATATAGAAGGGACGATGGTTTATTCTGCTACAATAGAAGGGACATTCTTCAGGTGTAAGACTTGTATAATATAGTTTCTCATATATAATATATAGCTTCGATGGCAAAATTTTATCAGAACTTTACGGTGGCCGTTATTTGAGCCGATCAGTAGGGGCAGGAGTAGTAATAAGAACTTTCTCGCCTCTTCTTAGCGCCGTTCTCATCAGCCGCCACTCCCCCATCTCTCTTTTCCTCTTCTCCTAAGAAGTCTATAGCGAGCAAACGAAGGAAGATAGGAGAAAGGAGCCCCCTTTCTGTAGGGAAGCAGGAGAATAAGTAGAGAAATCGAGCTAAGAGAAGCTACGGAGGATATGTTCACTGTTGTGCCGCCAACTTCTTCTTCCTCCTCCTCCCTCCGACCCTTTCTCCGAGTCCAATTCCCTGCCAGGAGGTCGCCGGACCGCCGCCACGGCCGCCGTCTCGACTCCGTCCTCCAGTCCCTAGGCGGCGGCCGGTGGAAGCTCACCGACATCGACCCAGGTGCACTGCTTCTCCCTGAGCCCTAAAGGCGACGCCTTTCTCTTCTTTGTTGCTTATTTTTTTAGCGCTGCTGGTAGATGTGGTACGAGAGAGGCTGAGCTTATGGCTTGGCAAGGCGCAGTCGCTGATCACGGAGGTGGCGACGCCGCTTGTGAAGCCTGGGCAGGGGAGGAAGCCCGCCCTGGAGCGTCAGCTGGACAACATGGCCGTCCAAGAAGAGAATTTTATGGCCTCGGAGTTGACTGTGGAGCGGAGGACGCCAAAGGGGTATCTCTCTTTTGCTGCCGTGGTCTCCATCGAGCAGTTTGGGAGGTAACGGCAAAGACTTTCTCACCAATTTTGCAACTTCTTTCGTTTCTTTGGTGGTCTTGGTAACATGGGTGGAATCTTCTTCACATTTTTTTGTAATTATTTCTGTTAACTGTGCTCTCTGATTGCTCCAAAGCATGGTGCAGGATGATTGGATTGACAGGGAGGAAGATGCAGAAGATTTTTGAAGCACTTGCTCCCGAGCATGTTCAATATGATGCCCGGAGTTTGGTGGAATATTGTTGCTTTAGGTACTTGTCAAGGGAGAGCTCTGACTTCCATCCCAGTTTGAAGGTCTGTGAGTGCCACATAGCTTAACATTTAAAACGAATCTATCCTTTGCATGCACTGGAATGTAAACATTGTGTGCATTCTCAAGCTGTTACATTCTGTAGGTTCACTGCATATATTGTGTCAATGAATACTTTTATCAGCTTATTTTTTTTCATAAGGTAACTTGAGTGAATTGGCTGTGCCACTTGAATAGTAGTTCTCTTTTGAGAAAACAGATCAAACGATTTCGAGAATTTGTAATATAACCAAAAGGCAAGTTATTAAAATATAGGGATTGAATGTCAAGTATTATGGATGTCTTGAAGTCAACATGAACAGAGGGAATCCTTCTGTTTTGTCGAGACAAGGTTCGAATCTGGGGGCAGGAAAGGGATGCCAATGCCAACTGCTGCAATAAGACCAGTTGGATAGGATAAGATTTTTGCTTGGAATATTTTTCCATATTTTGTTTACGATAGACTGGCATGCATGCGGGAAACTGTAGAATCACATCCAATTTTTCAGCCATGATTTTTATTCAGTTAATTTAGTAATTTATCACATGGTCAACCTAACATTTCTCCCAAGTTTTGCGCAAAGCCATTAATATAACTATTGACTATGTTCCTGATTGTTCTTTCTGGGACTTATATTGGATTGTATATCTACAGGAGCTTGCATTTCAGAGGCTTATTTTTGTGACTATGCTTGCATGGGAGAATCCATACACTGGAGATGGTGATTCACAATTTTCACTAGATAATTCTTCTTTGCAGGTTAGTTTACATTTCTCCATGTTTTTTCAAGCATCATTACATATAAGCATGTCTTCTGCGACACATGAGCTGCTATTAGTGATCAACACCAATTTGAGTGTTGCAAGCACAGTTGTTTCAAATCATATAGTGTAGGGATATCTCATTAATCATGTTACCTGGATTGCTAATATTAAGTGCTACAGTAGTCACATATGTTTGTAATATGATATCGATGATCAGGTCGTGGCCTAAGTGTTTAGATGGATGAACTGCTGGATGAACATAATTGCTGCCCCGAGTACTGACTTCGACCTTCTAGAAATTTATTATACAGATCAAAGTTATCACATATAATTACATCTTCTTCATCTAAGATGTTTACTGTATCATGTTCTATACACACACACACAACACACACATACACACACACACACACACAAACACTTGCTAATGAAGGAATAATGCTTACCTTCACTAACAAAGGAAACAAATGGTTTGTCCCCTCTTCAGATTATGAAAGTTAATGTGCTTTGCTTCACGAGATACTATCAGAAGCCAGAAGTTAATTGTAGACCTTTAAGTTGTTTTCTTTTTTCTTTTTTCTTTCCTTATAAATCTTTCATGTAAAATATTTTTATATTATTCCTGACCATATTTTTTTATTTTTGGAAGGAAATATTTTCAATTATAGTAATCCTTTGCATATGCAAGTAGAGTCATATCACGAGTTTCACTGTCTGCCTACTAATGACCTTAAAACACAGCTAGAAACCAATACAAGTAAAATAGGGTAAATTATGAAAGCATATACAATTCTGTGTCACCTTAGTCTGCATTGAGATGAAACTAATTTTGTAGACTTAAACATTTCTCAAAGTATAGTAGTTTACATCTTAGTGGACTTTGTGGCAGATGAAAATTAATTAAAACCTATTAAATCATTCTATACTTTGATCACGTGCTGTTATAGGATTTTAACAACTATCATTGATTTTAACAGAAGTTAGCGATAACAGTCGTTTCCTTCAACTTCTAGACTATCACAAATTTAGTCAAGTAAAATTGCACTGACTTGATTCAAAGAATTTGCCTATGATAATACGTCTTTGATTGTTTAATTGGGAAAAAAGACTTCACCTACTGTTATTTCTCTGTCTGGTTGAGGGCCAAAGAAGGGTTAAGTAGATTAAAGCCCCTTTAATTCAATAGTTCCACTTTAACCCAACAAATGCTGGAAAACTAACAAGCTCATTCTGAGAGCAGAGCGCACATTCTAAAAGGTTGGTAAAACTACTTTTCCACCTAAACAGGATTAAACTATTCCACCCTACAGGATGGAGTAACATATTTCACAGTAAAGTAGGTTAGGATAAGTTAAACTATTAACTCCGGATTATCTTATTCTGCAACCAAACGCAGCTTAGTAGAGCTAATATTTCTTCTTTCATCTCCTCCTTTTCTGCATCCCTTTGGATTCTTAGACTGTATAAAAATATATATGAAGTTGGGAAAGAAAAGTCACTGGATGAGCAAGCTGAATTTTCCAAGTCTCTTGTTTCATATTTGAATTTGATAACATAGTTCTGTGAATTTGGAATATGTAATAAGATTATATCAGATTAATATGTGTTCTTAAATGTTGATGCCTTTTTTTACCATTTAGAGGAGACTGGTTGGGGAGCAGGCCTTCGTTCGAATTGCTCCTGCTATTGCAGGTGTTGCTGATACATCAACTGCACATCATCTTTTTAAGGCTCTTGTTGGAAATGAACAAGGACTCTCTTTGAGCATGTGGATGACATACCTTGCTGAACTTTTCAAGTAAGTATCCCTTCATTTGGTCCAAAATTTTGCATCTTGGTTCATATATATACACTCATTTCTTGGAATTCCTGTATTTAGATGTATTTAATTTGCAAGATTGGTGTTCATCATGATTCAGTTCTCTTAATAAACATCAATCATGGAAGTGATGTATTTGGATCTTGCAAAATTTTTCATTAATTGGTTGTTTTAATCAATAATTATAATTTGTTGACCAACTAGCTTATTAAAAAAAACAAAAGTTCCTTTTGAAAGACCAAAAGAAACAACCTGGACTGGAGAAATGAATCATTTCAGAATATGGCTTCACAGCTTTACTAGAAGACTTTGATTTGAGAGTTTTATGATTGACCGAAGAAAAGGATGGACTCAGCTGACCCAACCAGTTTGGGATTAAAGCTTAGTTGACTTGTATGATGGACCTCAACTCAGTATTAGCACTTTGCAATTTGCATGTAGGAAATCTGTCTCAATGTGCATTGGTCTGGATTCCTGACCGAGGCCAATTGGCCAGTGGAGGCCTACATTGGTGTATTTAGGTAAAGTTGAAAATCAGAACATGTATGCAAAAGGAGAAGAATAAGGCAAAGCAATGAACTAGACATGAATGGAAAAATATGTGATGATATTTGAAGCAAGTATATGAACCGAAGATTACCTCAATAGTCATCCCGTCCATTTCAAACTAGAGGTTCCAGGTTTGAATCTTGAGTGGCATATACTGAAAAATCCAAACCCAGGTAATTCTAATAGAAATAGATCTTCCTCTCCTTCTCACACAATAAGGGGACTGGGAGGGGGGATATTTGAAGCAAGAATCTGAAACCTGCCGAAGTGAATTTAAAAGGAATAAGGCCCTGTTTGGGGGAGCTGTTGGCAGTAGAGCTATTGGAAATAGAGCTGTTGGAAGTAGAGCTGTCTGAAGTAGAGTTGTTATAAAAAGTTGTTTGCTGTTTGGTAACTATATTTCTAAAGTGCTGTGGCGCTTTAACATGTGTTTGGTAAACAAACTGAAAAAGTACTTTTGTGTGACAAAATGACCATAAAGGACATTACTAGTATTATAAAACAGAGCATAATAAAATATAATATGTATTAATACATAAAAATATGATATAGTATAATATTAATATAATATAATATAATATTATTATAATATAGTACTATAATACTGTGTACTATAGAATAATAATTTAATATAATATTAAATTATTTAATATAACATATCAATATATTATGGTATAATGTAATATAATATTATATTTATAGTATAATCAATAATAAATGTATAAAATATTATAATTATTAGTGTAAATTCATTTTTTATCCTTCTGATGACCATTTGCAGTTAACCAGCGGCAGTCTCGACGGAAGGAAGCCAAGACGGACGCACGTTGCCGTGGGCGGACGCCGCCGCTCAAAAGGGCACCCCATGATTTCCAATATCATCAAAAATATGAGCATAAATTAATTTTCCATAATATAACATAATATTAAATTATTTAACATAATATATTAACATATTATGATATAATGTAATATAATATTATATTTATAGTATAATACATAATAAAGGTATAAAATATTATAATTATTAGCATAAATTAATTTCTCATAATATAATATAATATTAAATTATTTAACATAACATATTAATGTATTGTGATACAAGGGGCGATCAAGCTCCCGGCGGCGCGACGACGGGAGGATGGGCGACGAAGCCGAAGAGAGAAGCTTTGAGGAAGAGGGAGAGCGGTCGGGGAGAGGGAGAGGTGGTTGGGCGAGGGAGAAGAGACGGAGGGAGTCAGGGGCGGCGACGGGGGAGAGGGAGCAGCAGAGGAGGATGGAGAAGAGGAAGACGATGTCGGAGGCGGCGGCGGGGGAGAGAGAGCGGCAGAGGAGGAGGGCGTTGGCGACAGCAGTAGGAGAGAGGGAACGGCAGAGGAGGAGGGAGAAAAGGCGGAGGGCGTCGAGGGCGGCGGCGAGGGAGAGGGGGCGGCGGCGGAGGAGGGAGAAGAGGGGGAGGGCGTCATGGGCGGCGGCGGGGGAGATGGAGAGGAGGGGGATGGGCGGAAGAGGAAGAGGAAGAGGAGGGTGATGGGCGGAAGAGGAAGAGGCGGTGGATGGGCCACTTTGGGAGGAGAAAAGGATTTTTAAATGGGGGTACTTTTGGTAAAATAACAGCTTTCCGACAAAGCTGAAAACAGCTTTTGGGGGAAAGCTACAAATTAGAGCTTCCCCCCAAAAGCTGTTTTCAGCTTCCCGCAAAAGCTGAAACAGCTTTTCTGAAATTTTACCAAACATCTTTTTTGTTTAAAAGTACTTTTGGAGGGCCAGAAAGTGCTTTTTGGCCCTCCAAAAGCTCCCCCAAATAGGGCCTAAATGATCATGTAACAAAAAAACTCTAAACGGATACAATTAATATAACAGATGCTTTGTATATCTGAACACAAGGTTTCCAAATTCACATTATTATGTGGTAGGGGCCAGGTTTCCTCCTAGCAAGATTGCAACTCTCTTTTAAATTCCAATGAAATGAACTGGTTATGTTGAGTAGTACTTAAGTCATGACAAATTAAAAATTAACTCATCGCTCTATATAACAAGGATCACGGTTTGGATTATACTGTTTTGTAGAATATGCATTATTGCAAGGTATGTCTCATAATAAAGAGGTGAACATCATTTACCAGCTTGTCTTGGTGATAATGGTCTGAGCAATTGCAGGTTATAGTGATAAATCATGCCATGGGCTGGCATGGGTGGTCCCGCATTAGAATAAGTTAAAATCATTTTTCAGGCTCCTTTTAGTTTGATTTATTTAATTCTATATTAAGTTGGTATTTTATGAATTTGAATAGTATATTGTCCTTGTTTATGCTATGCCTTCATCTAAAACCTCACTCCTACTGGCTAAGGACCGGCATAGGGCACACGTTGCAATACTTCCACAAGTGAACTGGGTTGAACCTATCCAGACCACTCTAAAATCTCCTCATATGGACCCCCTATTGCTTCGAATCAAGATCATAGGTGTTTTTAAACTTTTCTTTTTGTTATGGTTCCAGCGGATACCGTGTGTCGATAGAGTATTTACTGCTTGTAGATATATTGTTGGCCAGCAAACAGTATATAGCTCTACCAAGATTTTTGAAACCATGAATTTGAGTAACAATTTGATTTGGGCACAGTTAAAATCGGGATTGTTTGATGTGGAAGATGTACTATGCTTGCTTGTAATGATGCATGGTATGCCATAGTCCTTGCTCCCAATTAACTAATACTTTAATAAAGCGATTCCTCTCTTATATTTCACCATTCTTATTTGTTTTATGCACATGGATATGGGTTTCTTACACTTATTCTAGAATCTTTTTTTTTTTTTTTGAGAGAGAGAAGAAACATTCTAGAATTATAATTTTGTAGGCTGCAATTAGTGTTGCATGGACATGGACATGAGAATAAAATACCCACGTGTCCAAAAATCTGCCATGGCAAGAGGTAAAAAAGAAAAGTAATTTTAACTAATATATAATATATATAAATATTGTTTAAAAAATAGTGAAGATATTATTTGTTAAAGTCTTTCCATGTAAATGGTTTTCACACAAACTTCCCAAGTAGCTTAAGGATTTTAGAAAATGACACCTGTAAAGTTTTTTTATTCCTGCATTTTTTTATCAATCTTTAAAGAACCAGAAGTTAAATTTGAACTTCTTGTTGGAAGAGTCTAACTTTTTGCCAATTTCTAAAAGTTGCAGCAAGAAAAATTTGAGTGTCCAATCGTCTGACAACTATCCAATTGGGACACATATCCGTTGTGGTTTATTAAAGCTAGATATGAGTGTCCAGATAACAGAGCCTGCAATATTTAGCTAGTTAAAATGTAAACCTTGTGTGGAAAAATAAATATACCTTGACAAGTAATAGCATGCATGATTTTCAAGAAATGTACTTTCCATGCAGCTTAACTGTTTAGTAGGAAAGTGCTTAAAAGCTGGTTCAATTCTTTTTCTACAAAATCGGGAAGCGAGTGAGAAACATAAGGGATATGCACAGAAAAATACACAAACATGTTCCTGTATGAAAAAGAGGGGAATGCTTCCTACTTTGGAAATATGTCTTGTTTCCCACATCCATTTCCCAGGGTTGCAACTATGCTAACATCTAGGTTTTCATTTTGGTACATCACTTTAGATTTTTCAGACCCAAAACTTAAAGTTGACTTAACCAAAATAACCTTGACCATAATTAACAATGTCCATCTCATCTATTTGCAGTTGGCATAGGTTATACATTGCCATTTATTTGTGCCAGGGGCTTTATCCTCTACCAAAGCAATTTTTTGCTAATCCCTTTTCTGGGATTGTGTTCGTGTATTCATAGGTCTTCCTTTTCTGGGCTCCTCCCTTTTTCCCTTCATGCAGCTATGGCATCATAATCCATCTCCATCACTTCATTCACAATTAGTGTGTCGTTCTCCTAACATCAAAAATTTTATCAACTCTCAAAGACTACATCATCCATGTTTTTCAGGAAACCCATCTGAGGATTCTTATGTACGTTGTCCTTACAGATTTACCCAACATTTGAAGCTAAGTAAAACTTTTATTTTGCTGTTGTTTTGGATTTTAAAAATCTTTGATTTGAAATCAGAAATTTGTTCTAATTTCATTAAATTTGTCCAGTGGTCTTTGTTCTTTTACATACTAGATCTAAGATATGGTGTGAACTCCTGGGCATATATTTTATAAGGGACCTCAATTTACATTTTATATATTACTAAAATAGCATCCATACATTTTGTTTGATTCAACCAATGTCCTCGAGTTTTAGACCTCTTCCTCCATAGTTTCATCTCAACTTTCACCCTTGTGTTCAGTTCATCTGTTATTATAGCATTGTACAGATCTAGAAAATTCTTGGAATATGAACAATCAGATTATCTATGATAGGATCACTAGTAGAATCTTATCAGTGTCAGTGTAGTTACTTTCCATTCTTGTTACATCCTCTCAAGCATATCTTTAATGGTTCTGAAACAATAATTAGTCTATGCCTTCTGTCATTAGCACTCATCAAATATTCTCCAAACTTTTTTTTACTTGGCAAAAACCATGCATAAGTATCTATTCTTCTTTGTATTCTTTCCATCAATTTCCTTGAAAGGAAAATAGCTTCAGTTGTTAATGTTTTAGGGTTATAGCCAGTTTGATCAATTGAAGCTGTTGCCACTGACCATAGATATTACTCTGTGGTCAACTCCTATAAATCATTTGACTCATAAGTTCCATGGTGGTTATGACAAATTTTGTAGGTTCCCATTTTCTTATATCTAAAATTGATACAAGATGCTTCTATCCTATTACAGATATAACCACCTAACATTTTGTTCTACTAGAATGATTTGTTGCATACTTGTTTTCTTAGTGACCATTTTAAATATTAAATTTTGTATCTTGTGTATCATTTTTTATATTCAATTTTTTTCATCATGGTGCTTGGTGTAGATCTTTGCTTATAGACTTTAACTATTGTATAGGGTACATCAGGGAAGGAAATCATACCAAACTGGAGATGTTTTGTTGTCTGATGAGCAACTTCTCTGCATAGGTTCCAGTAGGAAGCGGCCTGTTTTAAAATGGGAGGATAACATTGCATGGCCTGGAAATCTGACTTTAACAGATAATGCACTATATTTTGAGGTATAATTGTTTTTCCTCTGTGGTTCTAGTAGATGTGCTTGTTTCCTGGCCATCTGACAAACAGTCATGCTATGCTTGTCATTTATGCGTATGTATTGCCTAGGAGTTTCTCATTGCAAACCTATTCTGTAAGAATGCTCACTTATAAGTGTAGAAAGCACATGTATACACTTACATGGAACTCACTTCTTGTAAGGAACTATCCTAATGTGAACATGCTATGGACCCATGTACAGATGCTATGGTAAATACATTTTATGTATATATTCAGAAAAAAATAAACTGATAACACAGGATGCCAAGTGTTAAAGTGTCCTCAAGCGTCAACACTGCATCCTCCAAATATATAGGCATTTGTTGGGGGGTGGGGGTGGGAGGAGAATTATATATGCTAACAAATGAATTATGGAATAGCCATGAGTGCACAAGTTATTTAAGTTATTTGGTTTAAGAGAGTCAAGATGTCTTGAGATACTAAATCGGTAATTTATCATGATAACTTTAAATTATAACATAAGGGCACTTCACTTATTACTCGTATAATTATAATAACTTTATAGTTTATACTAAAAACGTAAAGAGAATCATCTTGAAATATCCACCCACATAAATTTAGTAACTTTATATTTAAAACACAAGGACACTTCTCTTAAACTGTCCATAAAACCTTGATAACTTATATTAATAACATAAAGACACTTTGCTTGAAGTTTCCAGCACTTGAAATTAAGAGTCCCATACATGACACTCCAAAAAGAAGTTTCCAATTGTTGGGCACATGCCACATCCACATGCCCAAAAGGTCTGACACTTCCAAAAACCTGAAAAATGAAGTGTCCAGGTAACATAGTTTCTATGTTTTGCTACATAATGATTACTCGTACTTCCACCAATCGAGTTTTGTTTTGTTCAAAGATTTTGATTTGCAACTGCTTCTTGATAGGGTCCTTGCTAGGAAAAGTTGTTATTATTAAAATAATGTTGCTGACATAAAACAATAAAATAAGCCTAGCTTAAACAGGTAGTAGCTATTATATTTTAAGTTTTTCCTGGCAGAAACATTTACTTGGAGTTAAGAATATAGTTGTTGCGTTGGTTTTCCTGAAGAATCTATCAATGGCAATTGATGCTGGATCTTGCTGAAAGAAACAGGAACATCCATGTACTAATAAAAATTTTAGCTTGTCGTTTCACTGCATTTTCTTATTCCAGTATTTTGTGTGCCAATAAAATGTTTTGTAGTTAGCTATGATAGATCACTTTGTTCCATCTACCTGCAACCATGCGGTGATGTTACATGGTATCTGTTCTTTTTCTTCCGTTCATGTATTTCGTTAACTTGGTTACTATAAATTGCCCACAACTGCTCCTCCTTTACATTGATATTGGCAGGCCATTGGACTGGCAGGTACTAAAAAATCTATCAGACTAGATCTTACACATCATGGTTCACGTGTTGAGAAAGCAAGAGTTGGACCATTTGGATCGAAACTTTTTGACTCTGCTGTTTCTGTTTCTTCTGGACTTGAGTGAGTGTACTTAACAATTTCTATTCATCTTGTGTTTCTGTGTCTATCCTATTTGCATGCACCAATCATCTCTTTGCATCATGACTATGATTGGCTTGGTTGTATGGTAACCAACATCATCAGGATGCTATTTTGTTGTCTTATATGTATTGATACATTATTTGCTTGGAAGTGCATAGTAGATCTGATGGTTCAGTTTTGATCAGGTCAGGAACTTGGGTATTGGAATTTGTTGATTTTGGTAGTGAAATGAGACGAGATGTCTGGCATGCTTTTATTAGTGAGGTCATTTCATTGTATGATTTCATACGAGAATACGGACCCTCTGATGATGATCCATCAATTCATCATGTGTATGGTGCTCATAAAGGAAAGAGGAAAGCTATTAGAAGTGCAGCGAACAGTATTGCAAGGCTACAATCACTTCAGTTTATTCGAAAGATGTCTGAGGATCCAGCTAAGTTAGTTCAGTTCTCGTATTTGCGAAATGTACCTTATGGTGATGTTGTTCTTCAGACCTTAGCAGTAAATTTTTGGGGTGGGCAATTAATAACAAATTTCAAGCAAGCAGACAACCAACAAACTCAATGGGTGAAACATTCTGAAGATCCTTCTGGTGGCAATGCTCATGTGTTTGACATAGATGGAAGTGTATACTTGTGCAAGTGGATGAGATCTCCAACTTGGACATCTGGTTCTTCAGTTTCCTTTTGGAGGAATTCCTTAGCTAAACAAGGGATTGTATTGGGCAAAGACCTAGTTGTAGCTGATCTGAATCTTGTAGAAAGGGCAGCATTGACATGCAAAGAGAGAAGCCAAATGGTCGAAAAGACTCAAGCAACAATTGATGCTGCTATGATCAAAGGAATCCCAAGCAATATTGACCTTTTCAAGGTATTTTTTCCTACTCAAAAAACGTTCTAAATTCGGAGATCTATCAGGGTTTATGATGAAACCATGTTGCATCAGGACTATTTGTCAGATAGCATGCATTACATATTAGAAGGTCAAGTGTTCAAGTTAAAAAATCCCTTCAAGGACTTAGCGTGTCAATATCTGTGCTCTAAATCCAGCAGATTATCTATAGATAATTATCTATCACACCTGCTTAAAGAGTTCAACTAAATCTGGAGTAAACATGTTAAGAAGTCTAGGATTGTCAATGGTATTTTATTTTAGTTCATTGAAATTTTCTTCTGAGCTAAAATTTGAGTGTATTTCTTCATCATTTTCAATTCTGATCTCTTGCTTTTTTGTTGTGTAAAGTAATTTGTGATACAATGATATATTATGAAATAGAATAAGGGAGAGTACAAATTCATGGCTTATCTTTTTTCAGATGCATGAATACAAAGTTAACATGGCCTGAGCCATAAAAAGAAATTTAAAAAATAAGAAAATATTGGGAAGAAAACTGGGAAATACATATCTCCATCAACACTACTTTCACAGGGGCCACAAAATCGACTGATTATCCTGACTCCATCTATGTTGGTTTGGCTTCATGAGGCAAATAACAATCCATCAAAGTTTAAGAATGTTTTATGCCCAATTTTTGAACTGATGTCAATGTTCAATTTTATTTTCTCCTACTTGACTATGTTACCTAGATACTTCATTTTTTAGGTTTCTAGAAGTGTACCAACATGACATGTCTGCGCGATTTTGAAGAATTGCTAATGTCAGGAAAAGTGTCTGACGCTTGGCACTTTTTCCTTTTGGAGTGTTATGCAGGGGATTCTTAATTTCAACTGTTCTGCACTTTAAGCTAAGTGTCTCCACGTTTTTAGTATATATAAGTTATTAAGATTACATGGACACTTCAAGCGAATTGTCCTTAATATAAAGTTATCAAGGTTGCATGGACACTTTAAGCAACGTGTCTTTATATTTCTAATATAAAGTTATCATAATTATATGAACATTGCAAGTGCCATTATATTTCAATATAAAGTTATCGCAAACTATATCAATTTAGTATCTCAACACATCTTAAGTAATCTTAAACAGAATGACTTAAAACAACTTGCACATTCATGGTTATTATATTAATTTGTCCGTTAGACAGCACATATAACTGTCCTCACCCTTTTTAGTTCTCTTTTTTTCATAAGCATGCAAACACAAACATAAAATTTATGTATCTAGTCATAAACATGTATATACATACATAAATCAATATATGTATGTGTCTGTGTGCTTGTGCCTGTGCCTAGTTTTTTGGAGGCTGTTCTGTCTGACGCTTTGACACTTGGCAAGTGTCTAGGTGACACTAGGACTCGGTCACGACAACTTTGGACTGACAAGGGCTTTCTACAAAGCATATAATGCTAGTTGGTAGGTTGTAAACTTAGTCATTCTTAATTATTCATTCCCCTAGAACCTATTCTGCAGATTAGAGTATCATATCCTTCTCCCTTTGTGCATCTGTTTTTTGTTTTTTGACATTTTCAGGATTATTGTATATTCATTTGTCTATATGTCTACTTATTTATGGCTGCATGTATGACTGATGAATGAAGATATGCATTCTTTTCCCCAGACAGGTAGCTGTCCTTGCATTCATGTGATTCCCAAGTCTGGGACCATCATCAATAATGTTTTTTTTTTAATGTAGAAAATATTGGAAAATAAGTGTTAGGGATCAACTGAAATAAACAACTGCATGTCAAGTGGCTTTGTGAGATTTCAAATGAAAATGAAGTCTTAGTAAAACTCAAGGGGCTTTTGATATCCGAGTGACTATATTGTTATTTGGATCACTACGAAGAACAGATGCAGGCAAAGAAATCCAAATTTGTTACAGAAGTAGGAGGAAAGTTTATGGGCTTATGGACTGGTGTATGATGCTCAAGCATATGCAGAAATATTTTTATATTTCATCTTTATTCACATAATGAGAACTTTCAAATTCTATTTGGTATTTTTAATATCATCCTTTTTATCAAGTGGTATTAACTTGTTCATTGTTGAAATAAAGTGCCGTTTTCTCTAAATGGAATCCTACCTTCTAAGCTCCTTCCATGTTCATTGTTGAAATAAAGTGCCATTTACTCTAAGTGGTCCTAGCTTGTTCATTGTTGAAATAAAGTGCCATTATCTCTATATCACCAGTAAGATAATTTATTCTTTTTTTTTGGAAATTCAGGAGCTTATGCTTCCATTTGTGGTTGTTGCCAAAAAGTTTGACAAACTAAAGTGCTGGGAAGAGCCACGACTGACTATTACTTTTCTTGTATTTGCCTATACCATTATATTTAGGTAAGCAGTTTTATTTCAATGCTTGATGTTTAATACAGTCTCATAAAGAATTCGGATCAGAAAAGAAGGCAAATAGAAACATTAATTACTTCTGGGTGACATTGCACCATTTATTTTCTTGGACAGGATCCCTCATAGATGGGATCCCCCTTTTCCACATGACAATTGTCCGATGGAATTATGTATCACACTAAATGTACATTCGGAAGTGCTGTTTCTGAATATCTGCTGTATTTCAAGTTTGATTGACAAAATTTATTTGCTTTTACTTTAAAAGATTTCACTCTAATAGATTTGGTGTTTGCTAGGATATTGAAAATAGTTGTAGAGAACTTATGTGGAACAAATGTTTTTGGATCAAGGTCTCAGATGGCTAATGAGATTTTTAGACTGATGATAAGAGATCTACAATCCTGACTCTCTTGCTTGGAAGTTATAGGCTTGAATGTCAGATAAAAGCTCAATGTTGCCCCTGTCATGATAGGTGTAGGTCTTTGCCCAATCCAAGTTCTCATTGAAGCTCAGGCTTTGCAAGAATTATGAATTTTAACCATTTATAGTAGCATATGTTTTTCTTGGTTGCTTTCTTTTAGGTGTATGTGCTACCACACCTTTTCCATAAAATGGACTATATCCGTCTGCCCTCATTATGTTATTTAGCTAGGGCGCATGTTTACTTCTCAAGGTATTCATCTGTTTATAAGTTTCCAGAGTCAGAAAAACAGAGGCCAATTTCAGTGTACTGGGAGATCTTGTTGATAAGTAAATGACTGTATAAAGGGCTAGCTTCAATATTCCCAGGATACAATTTTCTGGCCTTACAGATACTAGTATGTTATTCTGGATTCAATGTCGAAAGCGATTCCTCTTCTTCAAAAGAAGACCTTGGGTTCCCTGAAGAAGAACAGAACCTTCCAGCGGCAAGCCAGATGCCGCTGAGGAAGGGAAAGATCCTACCTGATCCTCGGCCGCTGTCGGCCAAAGAGAAGGGTAAGGAGATAGATAAGGTTTAAACAGGTCTATCTATGTAGCTGGCTTCCTCACAGCCCTTAGGATAATTCCACTTTTATTGTTAGGGTATGACCTAGTACATCTTAATCATTCGATCTTTTTCCATTAATTTTTGTTGGTCCTACTTCTTCTTACTTATCCAAGAATAATAGGCTGTTCCCATCCATTAATTCCCATCCATCTAATCTAGCAAATCATTATGTTCTACTTCTTGTTTCTGTGGAAGTAGGGTGGTTGGAGGATCTAAACAAGAAAATTAGGTTTGGTTTCTGTTGTTGGTTCACAAATCACAAGTCAACTTGAATGTGTAAAAATAAGGTTAAACTTTGTTTCTATTAAAAGAATTCTTTTATGTGCACATATGTTGACTTCTTTCCTAAAAGTTGGAACAAGGAAGTCATCAATTTATTATAGAATTTATCTGGATTGATACAAGACTATTATAATATTGGCTCCATGGAGATCTGAAAATTGAAAATTGTTGTTTTGTAGATATTTTTAATTCTTCTTCTCCTCAATATTATGGAAAAAGAAGTTTCTGACCCATTAATTCCCCCTCCTGCCTAATCCTTCGAATCAGTTTTTCTTCTCCACTCTGATCTTGTTGAAATGGAATTAAAGTCCCTTCATTTTCTTCTATTGGTTTTAGATTCCTATATCTTTTTCTCCTTTCCCTTACCAATGACTCCTATTTAACCATTATGTTGATTATTCCAAGACAGAATCAAACTTTGTAAGCAGTGGATGAATAATATAATTTACTGAGACAAACTACTAACATACTGTTTCTGTATTTTCATCTTATCAATATGGTACGTATCCAATGATTCCGAGCAAGCAGCCCTTTTCTTATCAAATTTATACAATAACATGCTTTAGTACTTCCATTTCTCATGGGGCAACTCATTTAATTACTGAGATCCAAGTGGAACTCAGAACACAGTAGAATTACAATTTAGGTCCTTGAGACTACTCTTAGAATTTGAGTGAAGAAAGAATTGTGAGCTCATAATATTTATCGGCCATGCATTTATAAATGCCTTTTCAACACCTAACTATATCTGAACCTAAGGGGTAACCATGGGTATCACACATGTAGAATGTACACGTGTTTACAAATACCAAGAATTAATTTCTTAGTTTCAAACTCTTTAGCAATTATTTATCTTCAAAATAGGTGCTGCTTTCTGTTTTGTTTTTGCTTCTATATCAATCAATCATGCTGCTTTAGAATATATCTTTAGTTTTCTATGTAATATTATATGCTATTTTATGACCTTTTCTATGATTCTTCCTGTCAGAAATCTGCTCTCATATGTTTTCCCAGTGAGTTTAATGATTATGGCTACTGCAATGCTATTGCTTAAGGGGCTTAAAGAGCAAGGCCGGTTGGGGAGATCTTTTGGTAAAGTTACAATACATGATCAACCACCCTCGAACACAATCCAAAAGATCATAGCTCTTAAAGAAGCAATGGCAGACTTGGAAACTTATCTCCAGAACCTGAATGTTTCGCTTCTGAAGATTCGAACAATCATCTTATCAGGTCAACCCGAGGTATGTGACAACATAGACCTAATTTCATTTGTAAGTAGCAGACTTGCTTATTGTACAATCTAATGAGGCATCCTATGATTTTATAGGTATCTGAAACCAAATATACCTAATATAAAACTGAATTTCGTTTTAGATTGTTAATGTTCTTGATAGTGATAACTGTTCTGAAACATCTATCATTTCTACCTTTATCACCACCAGCCTTTTGTTACTTCTTTAGACTTTTATAACATTTTGTAGCCAATTGTTAAAAAAAGCTAACCATTAACATTTAATTGTCAATAATATTTGCTTTTAGATTCTCTCTCTTTATAGGTTTGTCAAGTAAGAATTTCTTCTTGGTGGTACTTTACTATTTTAGTCTATTTATGCATTCACTCCTGGCCCTTTCTGCTACATATCTTATGAATGCAGTTATAACATTCAAAAGATCGATCAAAAGTATATAAATACACTATTTTTGTAGCCTAGCTATTTTTTCTATTTTACAATTTAATATAGGGGCTATCCTTCGTTTTTTAATTAAAAAAAATTACAATAGGAGCACCACTGACAGACTGGAAGAAATGATGCTAGAAATCACCCATGCTAAGCTCTTGGGAAACACCATCCAAGGATTTGAACATAACCCTTGCGCCTTGGTGCAACCAGTATGGAGAGCCCACTTTGCAGGGTGAGACTTCATTAACTAAGAGTTAGGAGATTGCATTTGCAAGGTTACCTGGTGCAGCTACGATAATGTCAAAAATGAGAATGCATTAATTTATCAGGCATTTTATAGTATACTTTAGATTTTTTTAAATAAAATTTTGGTTAAGCACGCTTCGGTTTGTTAAGCAAATATTTGATGATTCTAGAATTTTAAAGCGATACTGGGTTTCACTAGATAGATAATCCGCATAATACTCGTGGTACCTTTTCAACCTCACGAGAAGGGGGAAGTCCAAGAGAAACTTCCTTGGAGATATTAATTATTCCAGTCCACTTTAAGTCCATTGTGGAATGGATAAACCTTCAACTTCTTGTTTTCCTACATGATCATCTCGAGGTTGTTGGCACCAAGTTTGAGCAGTGAAAAAGAATCTTTTAAATTATCCTCAAAAATGGAGAGAAGAAATTCGAAGAATGTAATGGACTCTTTATGTTTTAAGTACCTCAGCTTGATTTTGTTCTCCAACATCCTCGATCAGAAATTAGTCTTGCTTTCGTTTGGGGTCAGTCTTTATATCACGTTAACTTTTCATTCTATACCTTCAATAATGATCCTCTCCACTTTCAATAACAAGGTTTTAAGTCCCACCAATGGGGGGGCGCGTCCCAGCCATCCCGTCTTGTTGTTGTGAGAAAATGAGACCGGGACAGGTTCAAGACTCTGAAACCCATCCATACACGAGAGAAGAAGAAAGAGGAAAGAAAGAAAGGAAAAATAAAGAAAAGGAAAAAGTGAAGAAAGAAGAAGAAGAAAAAGGAAAGAAGGGGAGAGCGATGGAGGATATTTACCAGATTTCATGACCGGAACTGCCGCTAGGATGGGGCCAGAAGCGGGGTGCCCCATTCCATGGAGAAACCGGGACAGTCCCGTTCTACAGGATTTAAAACTTTGTTTAATAGAATACTAGATGTATATGCCTACCAACAATAAGAAGCAATAATGCACATTCTCAACAATCTCAAAGCATAGAAGGCAAATCATCATTCCTCTTTCAGCCACAATGCCATTTCTTGGTTATAATAGTTGCAAGACAAGATCATATTCTAACTACTGATTAATAATGGACCTCTACTTTGTGATGGGTTCTAACTCCTAACACAAGCTTTATCGACAATATCAGCTAAAATTTGAAGGATGAAATATAAGAAAGGCCATATCCTCTGGCACCAAATCTGCCTCTCCCTCCAAATAATAACTGTATGAATATTAAATAAATTTTACCCAGTAAGGAAAAGCCAAAAAGGCTAGCTGGCCTTACAATTAGCTGGGAGTAAATGGGAATCTGGCAGCATTTATTCTGTTCATACAAGTAGTAGGATGGTCAGCCTTGTCTTCACTGTCACTGCTTGCCATCCAGCAGTGCATGCAGGACACACAGTCCTAACCTGTGAGAGCCCCCAGCTAATGGTAGGGCTCAAACAAATGGACCAGCTATTGTGGATCACAATAGCTGGTTTTTCCATCTAGCTGCTTCAGCACATCAATAGCATAATATTTGTTTCCAGTTAACAGACAATCCCACAATGGCTGCAAAAAACCTGCATGTTCCTTAATAAGTGCATGCATAGCAAGTTCAACTTACATATGCTTTCAAATTTCAATGTCTTGATACTGTTTAAACATTTGATTTAGCAGCCACCAAATGAGCTTAAAGCTACTTTGGATCTAAGGTTTTTTGAGATGACTTACAATTTGCCGCGTCTGGTTTTTCTTGCAGATAACTACACAGGTTGCCCTTGTGCTGCTTGGTGCTGCAGCTATTCTCCTTGTGGTTCCTTTCAAATACGTTCTTGCTTTTTTCCTCCTTGATATCTTCACAAGGGAGCTAGATTTCCGAAGGGAAATGGTATTGAAATTTAGGAGCTTTATACAGGAGCGTTGGGCATCTGTTCATGCTGCCCCTGTGGTCGTACTACCGTATGAAAGTGATGAAACTGACTCCTCAGAAAGCATTCTCAAGTACACCAATGATTCAAATTCTGAAAGAATGCAAAGAAATGAAGTACTGCCAAGACATGGTGCATGAAATACAGAATAAGTAAATGCCTTGATGTTAAGAATAATGAAGAGGCATGAAGTACCTTATCTGTGGAAGTGATCATGATTCACTAGCAGCAGTTAAAGTATATAACAGACTAGTGTTTTTGTAAGCTAGAATTGATTCATTATTCCTCAATAATCAATGTGATTCAGTTGTCATTTAGTTCTAATCTCCATTCAAGTGATGCAAGAGAACTAGATGTTGATTGTGTACATTTACATTTGAACATATATGGATTTGTAATGAATCACATATGGAATCCATTACAATAACAGATACAAAGATCTCAACACCTAATACACTGAATAATTTGAAATTATAAAACTAATATTTATTAATACTATACGCATTTAGCTCTCAGAATAGACAATACTAGATGATATCTCTAATGATGGAACTAATGAACTCAGATCAAAATGATAAAGCATGGTATGTAAATTAACTGAATCAAACATCAACCATAAACTAAGAAATGATGGCTCAATCTTATCCAAAAGAAAAGGGAAGATAACACAGACAACCATGTGAGAGACCAAGTTTGATCTGGTGGAGGCCTAGTAAATGCCATCCTTTTCTTTGGGGTAATGCATCCATTAGCTCTACCCATGCCAAGAAGAGCCCGACCAGTTGGGAGATGCTGCTATAATATCACAGCAACCTTTAAAGGAAGAAGATGACAACCGGTGCATTTTATTTACTTCAGAAAATGGATGTCCTAGGTTTGTAAATGATAATTGGACTCTTGTATCATACACGAGATAAGTGATAGCATACATAAATTTAGATCATTTCCAACGTCTCTTTAACTATGTATGAATACCACAAAGAACTACCTTGCCTTTTGACTTGTACAAGCTTGGCCCGTGAAATTTCCATTGTGAACCCAGATATCTGCAAAGCACATAATTCTTATTGTAAAAACATGAGATTTCAACTAGAAAGAACAATTGATAATACAGACATGAACACCATGAGATTGCACAAAAGAAAACTCCTTCCCAAGGGCATATCATGATCTGATGTTTGGTGTGGCTTGCTCACAAATTCAGAAACATGGACCTCGAGTGTTCATAACCTCCCTTCATTTAGTGAATCTCAAGCAATAAACACCAACTTTAACCAATTTGGAAGAAAATATTTCACATGTTCATTTGGCTGGTGCCTATCAGATTTTTCACACAACTCTATTCTGGTATCAAATGGTCATTCCCTGCAGGGTAAAAATATTTAAGTTACATGAAAAAGTTAGCATGGAGGTTTAGGAGTCATGCTTGGGATCTTATATTTCAGGCCAAACTTCCCCTTTTAAAATGTGACAGAGATGCAATTTCTTCCTTTGATGTCATGAAAGCAGCATCCTTTCGACAGGTCACACAGGTCAGGTGTCACCAGTTATGTAAGTTATGTCTTCTCTGAATGATAGATGCGAGAAGAATAATATGACACAGAATAGGTTTTTAATTCTTAGTGTAAAAAAAAAATAAAGAAAAAAAACATTGTTGAGAAGATTGATGCACTGTTCTATATCAAGAAAGGGCCAAACCAGAACTTGATAGTGTTTTACAACCTCTTGTATATTTAACACTAGCATTCCTAGGGGAGACTTCCAACTTTTTTTTGGATTATGCAAACTGATGGATAGCACACTCGTGTATCTATCTACAGTTCATGCTCAAGTAATAGATTTACTATCATACTCACAAAAAGAAAGAACAGATATTAGCATCAATCTAAGATGAATAGAGAGGACAAACTAAACCTACTTCTATCAGTCTATGAAACAATCATATGATGGAATAGCTTAAAAAAAACAAAGGAAGAAGGAAGGGTTTTTTAAAAAACAAAGAAAAATGAAAAAGGCTATCAAGGAAGTACCTTTTATGTTCAAACTTCCATAGCCTCATGTCAGGTTCAACTAACCCACCAGATCAAAAATCCCTCAAATTATACTCCAAAAATACTTGAGTGGGGTAGATTTATTTTCTTCCAATAAAAGCTCTTTTCTGTCACTTCCTGATAACATTTGTGCCTCATAAGAAATTTGGGGAAAGCATTATCCCTGATGGCAAAGCTATTTGGCTGTTAATTACTTCCACCAATTGGGGAATGTCATCCATAAAATAGGATATAGCAAGCATAGCAAGATACCTTTAAAACCTAACTTCAATCCAGCTTCTTCCTGCTTCTTTTATGTCAACTCTTTTTATTGCCTCTTTAAACTTAGCTGAAGCATCCCACATGCCCAGGCTCGCAAAAATATTTGACAGGGTAACATTCCCGGATGTATCATGAGATGATGATGGAAGCAAATCTAGTGAAGTAAGTTTTGCAAGGTTATTCTGATCGATCAAACAAGCCCCGAGCAATGAGTTATGTATCACGTCATCAGTTTCATAAGGCATACTAGAGATCAGCTGCTTGGCCTCTTCAACACATCCAGCTCGGCTAAGAATATCTACCATGCAACAATAATGCTCTAAACTTGGCTCTAGTCCATGCCTCTCTCTCATGGCCTTGAAAAACCTGGATGCCTCCTCAACCAATCCAGCATGTCTACAAGCGGAAAGAACACCCAGTATAGTGATCCCATTGGGTTCCACCCCTGATTTCAACATCTTTTCAAAGAGCTCAATTGCTTCTGTTGCTCTACCATTGTACCCACATCCCAAGATCATTCCTGTCCAGCAAATAGTATCCTTCTCTGCTGCAGACTCAAACACTCTAAGTCCATCATCAATATTCCCACATTTTGAGTACATATCAATTAAAGAAGCACTAGTGATGCTTTCTGAATCAAACCCTCCCTTGATGCTGTAAGCATGAACCTGTTTACCACCTAGAGCCCATGCTAGAACCGAACAAGCTTTAAGAACACTTGAGACAATAAAATGATCTGCTTCAATTTTTGTACTCATCGTATCTTTGAATAAAGAAAATGCTAAATAATTTGACCCATGTTGAACACAATCAGCAATTAGTCCAGCCCATGCAATTACATCCTTGTGAGGAAGCCCATGAAACAATCTCAATGCATCTTCCAGATATCCACATTTGGCATAAAGATCAACAAGAACACTGCCAACAACATGATCTGTGTGACATCCATTAGTGACTATCAAACCATGGACTTGAAGCCCGATTCTCAGATTCCGCAGGTTAATACAAACCCTTAAGGCACTCGAAAGAGTAAAGGCATCAAGTCCAATGCCCATTCTGTGGATCTCCGAAACAAGATCAAGCGCCTGCCTGTGATATCTATTGATAGCAAATCCAGAAAGCATTGAATTCAGTAGTGGTAGTCGTTCATAATTGAACCCTTTGTAGCTTGAGTATTCATCATATACCTTTATAAAATCAATCATCTGACCACAGTTTGCATACATGTCAATGAGTGATGACCCAACAAAAAGGCTTGGTTTGTAACCACACTTGACTATGTAGGTATGAATCTGTTGTCCCATTTTTTCAAATCTTAGGCTGCCACAGGTCTTGAGAGCACAAGGAAAGGTGAAATGATCAAGTTTAAAGCCCTCTTTATGCATCATGCTAACATAATCTAATGCTTTCGGACTCTCTAATTGTGCAAATCCAGCAATCATGGTGTTATATGAGACAGCATTAGGTTCAGGAACCTGAAGGAATAGGGCCTCTGCCTCAACCATATTGCCTTCTCGAGAATAGCCAGCAATTATTGTATTCCATGAAGTAGAGTTAACTGAAGAAAACCAATCAAAAACTCTTCGAGCATCATTCAAGCTCCCACATTTTAAGTACATATCAAGAACAGCATTCATCAAAACAGCATCAGACTGCAGCCCAGCTCTCAAAACTTGCTCATGGATCCACTTACCCAATTCGAGATTCCCAACCATACTGCAAGCCTTCAGAGCGGCAGAAAACGTGAAGCTGTTGGGTTCTTCCGTCTCATTACCCAGCATCCAGGAAAAGACTCTCAATGCCTCAGCAGGATTGCCGGCACGGATATGTGCTGAAATTGAGGTAGTCCATGAGACCACATTTCTCTCGGGCATTTCATCGAACAACCTCTGCGCAGCATCGTATAAGTTGAGATCAGCGTACATAGCCGCTATATTATTTGCAACGAAGACATCTCTACAAAATCCTTGTTTTATCAGTTGGGCATGGAGTGATTTTCCATGGCCGATGGCAAGAACTCGCCCACAATGGCGTAAAGCTCTTGTAATTGCCTCAAAATTCATAGCTCAGGAAGAGAATAGAGAGGGGCGGCAGCGCCAACATTTCTTCTTCTTCAATTGGAAAGCTCTCGAATTATCACTAAACCAACCATGGATCTCCCAAACTCAACTTTGTCTCTCTCCTTTTTTCCCCTCTCTTCCTTCCTTCTTTTTTTGTTTAATCTGCGCTGTTCGGTGATTTCTTTTCTACCATATTCCGAATAAATACGTTGTAACGGTCATCTGAGTTAAAACGCGGGTGATGCCGTTGGAACCACCCTTAACAATATTGATATCTTGTCTTCTCGAGGTCTACTGCAAATTCTTTTTTTTTTAATATTGATATATACTGAGTTTATAAATGAACTTTTTTTTACACTGGCCAACTGCAAGTTCTTCTTTGCCGGGCTTTGAACTTAGGTCCATTTGGCAGAATATTTAGTGCGTCAAAAATTACTTTCTAACCTTCCAATTTTTTTTTTTGAATGGAATAAAAATATTTAACAAAACAAATCGAGAAGTTGGAAAGTTGTTTTAGGTTTATAAAATTTTTCCTTTTAAATCAAAATATCCATGATAAAATCATATAATTACATAAAGTATCCCTTTATATTATAATGCATGAAGAAAGAAATCTGCAGAAGTCCCAACAAACAAAAAACCCTAACTGGTCTTGGCTTTTTGCCTTTTTTCCTTTGCCACGTAATCAAGGTATTATTATATTTGATATTCTATTATATCTGATGTTGCACAGACGTATTTTTGGAATTTAGTATTTATCTAAACCAATCTATAATATCTCATTGTGTATGAAAAAAGCAGGAACAAGAAAAGTATTGGAAAGAAAAGAATCGTAAAATCTCACTTTTGCAAGTATAATTGTGTGCCTTTATATTTTTTCAAAAATTAGTTCCTAAAAGTATTATATTAATAAAATATTAATATAAATTGATAATAATTATAATATTTTATATCAAAATATTATATTATACTATAAATATAATATAATATTATATTATATTATAATACATTGATATGCTATGTTATATAATATCAAATTATGCTATATTATTATGCTATAGTATACAATATTATATTAACTATATTAGAATAATATTATATTATATTACAGTAATATTATACTATATCATATATTTATATATTAATATATATTATATTTTATTATACTTTATTATATAATATTATGCAATATTCTTTATGGTCATTTTGTCATACTAAAAGTACTTTTTTTAGCTTGCTTGTCAAACATATATTAAAATTTCATAGCACTTTACAAATGTACTTACCAAACAACAAATAACTTTTAATAAAAGCTCTATTTCAAAAATCTCTACTGCAACAACTCTATCAAATAGGGCCTTAGTCTTGCGCCACAAGGATACATACATGACTAACATTTTATTTTTTATTTTATTTTTTGCCAAAGTCCCATATATTTAAATTTTAAATTGGTGTTTGGCCATAGGTGTTTATTCTCACATTTTATTTCTCTTCTAATAATATTATTTGGCATGAGTAGCATCTTAGCCATCCTCATTTAATTTAAAAGTTTTTTTTTCACATATGTAACATAATCCCTTTTTATTCATAATTTATAATTCGAGAGTCACACTCCAAATTTTACAATTCGAATTGAGGTCTCAACCATCCTAATTTTGTTTTAGATATTCATGTATGTGCGACATGAGCACTGTCAACCTTTATGAGGTGCCAATACTGGTGTAGGTCTTTATGGCTTTCATGAGTTTATTCTCGCATACGTAACATAAGTTTTTTTTTGGCCTTCATGAAGTACTGGCATAGGTAGGACTTTATGGCCTTCATGAGATAGGTTCTATGGCTCTCTCTGAAAGTTAGCTGGATCGAACCTCTATAAAAAAATCCAGGTCCAGGCTCTCATACCTCCCTATAACCGTGCTCGTGATAGGGGACTTCGATCTGAGCCGGGCTTGTTATACTTTGAGGATGATGTTACCAGATACCTCCTCAAGGAAATGAATTTCGTTCTTGAGGCAGCTCTTACATTCCTTAATTGCAGATATGCCTTTCTTATTTATCTTTCTAATTATATTATTTAAATTTTAATTATTTTCAAACTATTTGCAAATATTAGCATGTTATAATTTTTTTTTCCCAACATAGTTTTCCTTGCAATGCCTTGATTGTTTGCCCCTCCTCCACATTGGGAGCATTATTGTCCTTGTTATGCTTTGGATTTGCCATCCTAGAGAACAAAAGAAGACTTAGAACTATAGTTTTGTTAGTGGCTTCTCAAAGGTGTATACAAGGTGACTTCCCTGTTTGGGGGAGCTGTTGGCAGTAGAGCTGTTGGAAGTAGAGCTATTGGAAGTAGAGCTGTCTGAAGTAGAGCTGTTATAAAAAGCTGTCTGCTGTTTGGTAACTATATTCGTAAAGTGCTGTGGTACTTTGTTTTGTGTTTGGTAAACAAACTGAGAAAGTACTTTTGTATGACAAAATTACCATAAAGGACATTGCATAGTATAATACAATAGAACATAATAAAACATAACATAAATTAATACATAAATATACGATATAGTATAATATTATTGTAATATAAAATAATATTATGTTAATATAGCATAATAGTAATATAATTATTAGAGTAAATTAATATTTGGTAATATAATATAATATTAAATTATTTAACATAACATATTAATGTATTATGATATAATGTAATATATATATTATATTTATAGTATAATACAATAATAAAAGTATAAAATATTATAATTATTAGTATAAATTAATTTCTCATAATATAACATAATATTAAATTATTTAAAATAACATATTAATGTATTATAATGTAATGTAACATAATACAATATTTATAGTATAATACAATAATAAAGGTATAAAATATTATAGTTATTATTATAAATTAATTTTTCATAATATAACATAATATTAAATTATTTAAAATAACATATTAATGTATTATAATGTAATGTAATATAATATAATATTTATAGTATAATACAATAATAAAGGTATAGAATATTATAATTATTAGTATAAATTAATTTTCCATAATATAACATAATATTAAATTATTTAACATAACATATTAATGTATTATGATATAATATAATATGATATTTTATTTATAGTATAATACAAAAATAAAGGTATAAAATATTATAATTATTAGTATAAATTAATTTTCCATAATATAACATAATATTAAATTATTTAACATAACATATTAATGTATTATAATATAATATAATATGATATTATATTTATAGTATAATACAAAAATAAAGGTATAAAATATTATAATTATTAGTATAAATTAATTTTTTATAATATAACATAATATTAAATTATTTAACAAACATATTAATGTATTATGATATAATATAATATTATATTATATTTATAGTATAATACAAAAATAAAGGTATAAAATATTATAATTATTAGTATAAAATAATTTTCCATAATAATTTCCCATAATTCGCGATCCAGGGGCTCTTCTTCGTGGTCCACACTCGAGGAGGACCTCAGCGTGGGCCGCGAGGTTGATGATAAAAAAAACAATAAATTGATTTTGGAAGGTATGAAAAAGGATTAAAAAAATTTTCTTCTAAAATGTGGTTCAAGAGATGCATACAAAAATTGAAAAGAAAAATACATTTTCTTACAGAAGGGAGTCTGACGGCTAGGGTTCTTGGCTCTAGCAGATTTTTAGGTTTATAAAGGGACAAACTATGTAATTATGTTATTTTAATATGGGCATTTTTGTCAAAAATATGGCTTTCCGAAAAAGCTGAAACAGCTTCCTCCCAAAAGCTTCAAATTGCAGCTTCCTCCCAAAAGCTGTTTTCAGCTTCCCGCAAAAGCTGAAACAGCTTTTTGAAAAATTTACCAAACACAGTTTTTCATCTAAAAGTACTTTTGGAGGGCCAGAAAGTGCTTTTTGGCCCTCCAAAAGCTCCCCCAAACAGGGCCTTAGAACTATAGTTTTGTTAGTGGCTTCTCAAAGGTGTATACAAGGTTTTTAGCAAAAAAAAGATGTATACAAGGCAAAGAAAGGGAAGTTGGTTGTTCTTTCAAAAAAGAAAAGTTGAGCGTTGACCAGGAATTACCTCTCTTGATTGTCTTCTTTCTCCTTTGAAGCTGTAGAGAAAACGAAGTACTGAAGAAAAAGGCACACAGAGAAGTAGGATGGTTTAATTTATATGGTGCCTTTGAGTGGGCTGGTATGGGTTACATACAGTGGGGCACCTCAGTTTTCCCTTCCTACCCATGCGTACACAGTTGAAGAGTCCAGGACTGAAACTTTTGAACCCTAAGGAATTCATCCTGGATCTTCTTTTAGGCTCTTAGAAGCGGAATAGCGAAAGTGGAAAATTCCTAACCCTCCGTATCCATGGATTAAATACAATAAGCCTGCATTCTGTTTGGTTCAGAATATTTTATTCGAGAGGTTAAGTCTGAATGCTATTTGGTTGGAAAACTGGAATAGAAATAGTTTGGCCAAGTATGGCTGAATGTCAGAAATGTTCTTGTTATATTTTTCTGTGTGCAGTAACGATAATGTTATTTTATATCAAAAAGAAATTAAAATGCTAGACGTGTTATTCTATATTTTTTGTGCTACAATGATGACAATATTACTTTGGGTAAAAAAGATTTTTGAATATTTTAATTTTAACAAATATTAAACTAATCTCCAATTTCAGTTGGGAGAGAAAAGAAGAAAAATAAAAAAAAAAGGAGGTTAGGATGGGCAGTTTTGAGAGAGCGAGACAAGAAATATGTTGGAGTAATTTATTTCAAGTTAAGTGAAGTAACTACACTAATTGCTAGTTTGATCAGGTTAGGTTAA
This sequence comes from Phoenix dactylifera, assembly GCF_009389715.1. Classification (NCBI taxonomy): domain Eukaryota; kingdom Viridiplantae; phylum Streptophyta; class Magnoliopsida; order Arecales; family Arecaceae; genus Phoenix; species Phoenix dactylifera. The sequence continues at coordinate 34,661,778 of NC_052392.1, read as the reverse complement.
GTCTAGGTTAACCGGACTAAAATTCTATTTTTTTTTGTTAGAATAGCCGGGTTAAGTCCTTTTTTATCCTCCTTTGGTCCGCTTGGAAACATGGGCTTAAAAAAAAGTCTAAGCTTAAGATTGGTTAAAGTAGACAAAACCGATGAATAACACCATAACTAAAATCAACTGTGGTAAATATAATTCTATTGATATGGAAATCTTTCTACTCCATTGATATCTTAAATATAGAGATGGATTTATTCCTCCTCTCACATTATTCAAAGATAAGAGAATAATTATTCTTGTGTTTTCAATGGTGTCAAAAAAAGGTCGGACTTCCTTCATTGGAAAATGTCGAGCTTGGACTTCTTTTGGAGGATGTTAGATAAATGTCCTTAGACTATGATCACGCAGAAAAAAAATATATTATTATTTTTGAGTATATTAATTTTCTACAATTTTATTTTAAGCAATGTTTTTAGCACTCTGCTCCATATTTCAACACCAACAAATATTGAATTTTGTATTTCATAAAGAATATTTTTTTTGAATAAAAGAAAGAATAATTTATTTACAGAGCCCAATCCATTGAATAAATATCAAGTGTGAAGCAGAGGACACTAAAATTTAGGTATGCTCCTAAACTTCACACTCCAAAAAAAAAAAAGAGAGGAAATGATCATTACTCTTATACCCAAGACCACAGACTCACCATGCACAAAAGCATCAGAACGAACCATTTACAAATCAGTAATGCAGATCGGCTCGAGCCGCTGCAAATCAACCTATTATCATGATATGTGCACACTGTTTGTTTCCTGCAAAAATCGAACCATGCATATCTCAATCGATAATCATGTTCGACAACAACGATGAGGAATATGCTTCCTATTGCAACAAATCATGACCAAACATTCTCGCAGATGGAAAGATACTACAGAAAATATAATGAATTCATTAGCTGTAATCTCAATAATTAAGTCACCGTTATGGCCCAGAGTAAGCATTCAACACAAACTAAGTGTCAAAATCTAAAAACTGCAAGCAGATTTAATCATATTACACAGTGCAGCACATAATAACCAGTGCATGATTTTGGAGGCTACTTGGTTATTTAGAAGCTTCTTGCCTTGGAAAAATCATAGACATATGGATGCACATACTTATCATGCTCCCAAAATCATTCAATCTGCTCTTTGCTGCAAAACTTTGGCTCGCAATTCCACTTTTATCGTTATGGACTGGTACCAAGATCGAGGCCTAGGCAAGCCGCGCTTAAGATCTCTATTTCCTCTTTATGATTTTACAGTTTAGTTGTAGAGACATTTACTCGATGATCCTTGATAGATATCGCAACCTCTATGTACGGCATCCCTCCAAAGGCGAAAATGACAATATATAAGAACCCAATTCTAGGATTTTGTTCTTTAAATTTGGAGACAGAGATATGGAACTTTGTTTGTGGAGTGACCCCAGGGTAGGACAAAAAGGAGGCCTTCCTCATCCTCTTGAACCTTGTGGGGCCGGATGAAGACAGAAGGTGTGGTAGGGCTGGAGCTGATGGAGTTGGCCACACGGTATGTCAAATTGGCTTTACAAGTCAAGGAGACCCAAAGTGCTATGATTGAAGCCCTAATTGGACCATCAGCTCTTGGTAGGCTTCCAAGGCTAAGATTCAGATGGATTCGACACTCTCCCACCACCTTTCTCTTTTTCTGTGGAGCCCATATATGTTTCCATGAACGCATGCCCTCAGAAGTCACCACAAACTGGACGCATTCAAGCATTTCCATTGATGGTAGGCAATGAAAGATGATCATCACCAGCAAATTTCCAGCAAAGAGTGAGGAAGACCCAAGAGATTGGAGGGCAAAGGATGGAGAAGTGAGAGGAAGGTTGTGTCTATGACCCAACTGAAAGAATTCTGATACAGTGAAAAAGCTACATTTTTTCTTTTATATGGGTTTCAGCGTTTTGAAAACGATTTATAGAATAATGACATGATCAAACAATGTTTTTTTATATAATAATAGTGGTCGATATTGGGTATAGCAACAATCATTATTTTATTTTAAAAAGTTTGATAATGAAAGATTTGACCAAGCAATTAACAAGCACTTAGATGACAGGACGTTTTAGAGAGGATGGTATTGATCTCATTACATTCTTAACATTTGTACAGAGTGCTTGCTCTGATGGTATCGCTCCTTTCTTAGGAGAGTTCGGTTTTGACCCTTAAAATGGATGGGTATATAGGATAAACAAAAAATAAAGCTTAAGATAAGTCTCTCTTTTTAAAAATAAAAAAAAAACAGATTTTTTTTTGTTCTATCCTGCTAAATGTCTTTTTCAGAATTTTTTTTTTGGCAAACTATTTTTTCTTTTTAAAAGAAAGAAACAAAGATGTATTAGCAAAAAGACAGAATAAATTTATTCTACTTTAACCCTGGCAAAAACTATTCCACGTTTATTTTATCAAGAGAGAATAAATTCATTCTATTCCTTCATGCAATATGAGAAGCCAGCAATGGAAGCCAAGAAAGAATAAATAGAGCAAAATTAATATAAGAAGCAAAGCAACTCCTACTATTTATAGAATTCTGATGCAGTGAAAAGGCTACATTTTTCTTTTATATGGATTTCAGCGTTTTGAAAACGATTTGTAGAATAATGACATGTTCGAACGATGTCTTTTTGTATAATTATAGTGGTCAATATTGGGTATAGCAACAATCATTATTTTATTTCAAAAAGTTCGATAATGAAAGATTTGACCGAGCAATTCACAAGCACTTAGATAGTTAGATGATAGGTTTTAGAGAAGATCGTATTGATCTCATTACATTCTCAACATTTGTACAGAGCGTTTGCTCTGATGGTGTCGCTCCTTTCTTGGGAGGGTTTAGTTTTGACCCCAAATTAAATGGATGGGTATATACGGTAAAAAAAAATAAAGCTTAAGATTAGTCTCTCCTTTTAAAAATTAAAAAAAAAAAATCAAATTTTTTCTCTTTTTGTTCTATCCCGCTAAATGACTTTTTCAGAATTCCCTTTTTGGCAAACTATTTTTTCTTTTTAAAAGAAAGAAACAAAGATGTATTAGCCAAAAGACAGAATAAAGTTATTCTACAACCCTGACAAAAACTATTCCGTGTTCATTTTATCAAGAGAAAGAATAAATTCATTTTATTCCTTCATGCAATATGAGAAGCCAGCAATGGAAGCCAAGAAAGAATAAACAAAGCAAAATTAATATAAGAAGCAAAAGCAACCCCTATCATTACCTGCCGGCGGCGCAGAAGGTGATGATGTAATCCCCCTGGCTGCACGTAAAAATACTGGTAGGATCGTCGTATGCATAGCTATAAGCCGTCGGGCAAGACTCCTTGAACTTCTTGGAGTAGAACGTCGGCTGGCAGGTGACCGGATTCCCGTACACTCCCCTGCAGCAGTACTGGTCGGTGTCGAACACGTCGCACGCGCTCCGGCACGCCACCGTCTTCCCGTCCGCCTTCACGGCGAGCTCCGAGGGGCAGTTGTTCCTCAGGTCGCTGGTGCAGCCGGCGGCGGAGCAGTTGCCCCCCTTGCCGTTGACGGGCGTCACCGTCATCGGCAGGTTGAAGCCGTCGACGAGGCTGACGTCGTAGAAGTCCAATGAGGCGAGGGTGAACTCGGCGAGGGTGGCGGGGGGTTTGCCGGCGGCGCCGCACTTGAGGGTGGTGCCGCAGGCGCCGGTCTGGCACGAGCCGTTGCCGGCCTTGTCGAAGTTGCACCCGGTCCGGCCCCAGATCCGGCCGGACCACCCGACCGGGGCGTTGAACACCACGGACTGGCCCCGCCGGAGGGCCAGCCCGCCCCCGTTGAAGTTCTCACCCGGGGTGATCGCCGGCCAAATCGTCGTCATGCAGTCGTTCACCAGCGTAAACACTCTTGCCCCCTCTGCCCATTTTGCCCCTGTAAAAAAAGAAATTAGAAATCTAATTAAGAAGAAAAAGGAAAATTGTAAAGATAAATATAATATAAATAACTCTTTTGCTTTCATTTCTTTATCTAAGTTAATTAATAAGAAAAATAAAAAAAAAAAGCATGATTTCATCAATAAGTTCTCCACATTTTTTTAACCAAAAAAAAAAAGTTGGAAGTGAACGAATAAATGAATAAAAGGAATTTAATGCAATTAATTGAAGCCTATTCAATAAGAATATTGAGAAAGTTACAAAACTACGAAGCCAAGCAACAAATCAGCTAATTATGATACCAAACTACAGAAACCATGATCACAGAGAGGTATGCTTATTTATATTTGAAATAAAGAAGAGTGCTGCTATAGAATGCATGGTTGTAGCCACCAAATCTATGACTCCGAGGCTCCAAGGATATGTTCCCGGGAAAAAGTACTGGCTAGGATAAGAAACTCATCAGCAATGAAGCAGACACAGGAGGACATCTCATGGAGCTTCAAGGTACTATAGAAGAAGAAGAAGAAGAAGAAGAAGAAACTAGCTCACCCGAGAGACCAGAAGCAAGAAGAAGATGGCTTAAGATTGAAGGCATACAAGGGGAAAAAGGACCAGTACCTGATGAAATGAATAAGAGGACTGTCAAGAGAATTCTTCTATGGGTGTAATCCATCTCCCTTCAAATAAATAACACCTCTATATCCCTTTTTCTCCAACGATAGGGAGAAGATATAACTGTAACTCGTAAATAATATATGCAGCACAATACAGTATAAATAAGGCGGAGAAGGAAGAATACGTGGGGATCGATTAAGGGATCAACAGGGCTACCTTTGCTTGTGGCAATGGAAGGGGAAGGAGAAAGGGGAAGGGGAAGGGGAAGGGGAAGTAGATTCCTTTCCTTCTTGCTTTGTTTTGCCCGTTGCCGCTTTGGTCCCGTTTCCCTTCTTGCAGGTTCCTTCGGATCCTGTTCTCACATTTGTTTATTCTTTTGTTTTTGTCTCGTTGAGCTTTAAAGAAGTCCCAGGTCCCTGACGTGCCCACGGCTGAATGGCTGATAAACAAAAATATTCTTACGCGTTTGCATTCTAGAAATAGAAAAGCTTATCAGATTTTCTTTTGTTCTTTCCAGGGACTTGTCGGAAAACTTACAATATCTTTGGGTATGCTTCTATATACAAGTTACCTACGGGGTTGACCAAATAAAAATATTTTATTGGTTAACATCAAACAAGCCGGTCCTATGCAATCTAAGATGGAAGTATTTCCGAGGTTGGAAATTGTAACCTGATATGGTTGGGTTTACACATAGAAAAAAGAAGATAAAAAAAAAACACACGGCTGGGTTTCCTTTGGACTGGTTGGGCTTTTTACTTTGTTATTTCACTTCTTTTTTTTTTATATCATGTCTGATAAAATGTGTATAAATTCCTCCACCATTCTTTAACACCATAAGCTCATTAACATAATGCAAAACCTTTTGTGCAGTAGCTAAATCCTTCTGTTGAGAAATATCATCAATTTAGGGTAAAAGCGCAACGAGCAATCTAGACAAATAATAACAAAAAAAAACTCGGGTTAAAAATAAATTAGATTTAAGGTCTTCAATCAATTTTTGGGGTAACAAAATTATCTTAAGTGTCTTTTCACTTGAACCAATCATGTCTATACAATGCACCAAGAACCCAATAAAATATCAGAAATATTAAAGCTATAGGAATTTTGGAGCTCCATTTGTCCCTAAAAAAGTCATGCCTTTTACCAAGGAACTCCAAGAAAACAGGGGGTCTGCTTTCATGTTTCTCACTCGTATTCTATGATGATAGGTCAATGTCCACACTCTCCCAATACCTCTCCCCATCTATCAGTGAGCAGAAAATATGTCCAAACTTCTTATGTTAAAAAAAGATAATAAATATATATTATTTCCTCCATAATTTCCACTTTTTATAATTTCCACGAATCCCTCAATGGCAAAGCAACGCATACACACACATACCCGGGAATGGATGAGTTACATGCATCACGCATTCTCTCTGGTTAGCCATGACAGAAACAAGCATGATACACTTAAATACCAAATAACCAGTGTCTGCTCACTGCCAAAAAACAAAAAAGAAGGCTATTTATCATGGTTTCTTACTTGGTAGATTGCAATTATAGCTCTCGATTTCTTTTTTTCTAAATCGCATGACATTTGAATTGCTGGAGAGCTTAAGCTGGATTAATTAGTTATGTAAATTAGCCATACAATTGTTGAGTTAGGCTTGGAATTTGCCTGTAAATATGCTTGAATCGAGACAACTTCCCGATGTCAATTTTATCCATTTATGTTCCCCTTTTCCCGACTTCAAAATGTAAATTACGATGCTGCAAGTCTGTAATACTAATTGAAATTTACATGATGCTTATCCTAACCACACATTCAATATCTTTTAACTTAAAACTTATATTAATTTTAATATTAATTAGACCACAAATTTTGCTATTTAAGATCTTAATAATCAAGTTCTTTCTACTATTATTTAGAACATTTTATTATTACTATATTACATGTGATATATGTTCCAAACTTTTCAGGCCTATGTTGTACAGGAAATGGCACACCTAAATATTTCTTGTATGATTTCGTATCTTCAACCATTGTTCCCACACAAGAAAGATGAGCTCCATCTTTATTAATTGCAACCATGTTTCTCTAGACATACCTTTTCAACACAATATTACCAAATCCCAGATCATGAGCAAAAAGAAAAACCCTCTCGCTATTGCTCAACTGAGCCCACAAATTCCTATCCTTTTAGATATTCCTGCAATAAAAGCGGATCTAAATAGATCTGGATGAGCAATGGCAACAAACACAGCACCACAGCCACAACCAGACATCGCTTGTGTATGTATCAGAAATATCTCATCAGCAGAAAATTAATAAACTGCGGTTTGGAAGCATCTCACCGACTGAACATAAACAATTTGTGAACAACTTAAATAGTTGGTGAATAATATTTTGTTATGATCACAAAATAATATTTCATTCGATCCTTTGTGCAGTAAAAATTTAGGAATAATTATTAAAAAAATTGAAAACTCAGCTAGAATAGTCTCACTGTCATGAACGAACTCTATAAAGACATGCAAATGGAAGACAACATGCTAAATGATATCATCCACATTCCCTGTTCTACCAACTATGGAGCAAGCATCAAGAGTTCTGAATCTAAGAAAACACTTGAGAAGACACAGTTTGATTGATTGATGCAATATGTAACATCGTATTCTTCTATATTCCTAATAAGCCATAACGTAACTATCCAACATAATAGTTCCATATCCATATCAACCGTACAGATGCTTCAAGAATTCACTCAGAATGATCCATACAAACTATGAAATGCCTTAAATCAACAATAGTGCTCACTCATCAGCGAGTTTAACACCATAATGGCGAGCCAAGCAGGAGGCAGCTCCATCTTGCATGATATTTTCTATCATCTCAAACTTCTTGAAGTTAGACTTCAGCAATTCTGCCTGCTGCATTGCAAGCTTCTCCTCTTCTTCCAGTTGAAGCTGCAATATGCAAATAATGAAGGATGAAAGGCATGGATTAAATGAAATCAAAAAGGCCACTCTCCATCACATACATTTGAAAGCAGTTTTATCCCTACCATTGAATCAAACAGCAACCTGAAGATTTCTAACAACGATAAACAACCAACTACAGAAAATAATCGCCAGTATAAGAACAAGAAAACAACCTTTCCCCAATAACTGAGGTTGGTTATGACACTACAAGTGATTCAACCCTCCCACAACCTTGTTTTTATTTACTTATCTGTATTCCAATACAGACTCCGTGATATTGTTAATTAGATATATAGAAAAATATCAAGAATGACAGAGAATTCAAACAAGTCAAAATCCACAATTTTCTAGCTAACCAGATGGTTACCTTTATCAATAACGAGTGAATTCTAAATTGGATACTTAGGAACCTCCCCATCACCTAAGCTAACACAACATGGTCAATGCTCCCTTAGATAGATCCATGCATAAGAATCTTCAACGAAATGGATCATACTATGAATGCTAACTCTTAAACACAAAATATTACCTTAACCAAGGCCAAAGTTTCTGCCTGGTGTCTCACGACCATTTCCTTAAGCTTCTTCGCCACCTGAAAATCTGGATCAGACGGGTCCACCCAACGAACTTCTATCTTCCTGTCAGGTGGTGCAGGGCGGTCGGCAAACATCTCTGCCCTGGCGCGCCGGGCCCTGATAGGCCTTGGCATCCCAGACATCATGAACGGAAAGTCGGTCATCTCAGTGATTATGGAGTTAGCCTGCTTTGCATCCTCCATTTCCACCAGAGCACACTGTGGGATATTATAAGGTATTGTGTAGTTTGGGATAAACTCCACATTGACCACATTACCAAATTGACCAAGCGCCATTTTGATGACAGCAGGTGTAACCTTATGAGAAAGATTGTCGAGGAACACCGTCCTCCTCACTTTCTCCTCAAATTCAGCATAAGCCTTCCTGGCCTCCTCTGTATTAGTAGACATGTAGGTTGCTGTCTAACCTTCCTGCTGAACAAATTGAAAATAGGAATGCAAGGATGAAATGAAATATAGAGGAATTATAAAAGGACATGAATGCTAAAAATAATAGAAGCAGCTCAAGCACAATATGGATCACACAGAGAAGGCCACCTTCATTCAATGTCTAAAATAGTTGGTCAGCTTTAGAAGAGAAAAATGAATGTCCATTATCAATGGGAACGATAAGCATTTGCCTAACAATGATGACAACGACATCGAATAGTGAATTTATAGTATTCCACTAGTCCACTCAGAGACAAAATCACACTATAAAGGAAACCTGTCTAGTAAAACATTGGTCCGAATCAGTCTGATGCTGGTATTAATAAGTGAAGCTTCACTAAGAACAGTACAATCAACATTATGGAAGGATAATAAAAGATATTATCTGCTTGTTACTCAAAGAGCAAAATTCAAAGCCGAGACTGGAATATAACATTAATGAATGATTGCATTCTAAGATATCAGAAACAACACAATCTTCCAACTATTTCCCCCGTCTTTATGTCCCACCAGGGTTCATCACTCCCTTTTGAAATCACAAATCAGATAGAGACATGAAAGTGGAAACACAGGAAAAGTCTGGCATCGTATAGGAAGAAATTTGGCCTATCTAAAATATACTGTGCAGGAAAAGGATAAGAATAACAGGTTCCTGCATTCAGAAAGAAAATATCGATTTTGCATTTACCAAATAAGCCTGCATTAAAATGGGTCAGATATAGTGTCTTGAATGTCCTAAACTGATGACCAAAAAGGTCATTTTTTTACATAGGCAGGCATTAGTTTCAAGTAAAATAGACAGTGGTGAAACCTTTGGTGTTTTCACCATAGAGGATGGGCAGAAATAAGGATCCAATGATCCAAAGTTTATGATGTTCCTAGAAAACACAATGGGAAAAAAAATATGGTGAAAACCTAGACATAGAACAGAAAATAAGAGTGCTGACCAGCATAAAGAGGAAGAAAGGTTAACTACATCAAATCATCGGCATAGAAGAACTCAGCTTCAGCAGAGAGGTTGAAGTTGTCAGCACATCTCAAACATGAAGTAATCATGTTCAGGAGTTCATGAAAATGTTCAAATTTCTAATGCAAACCTCAATCAGGTACATACTCCACAGAATGAGAGGTAAATATAGGCCTTTAAGGGACCATCCTACAGAACTTTCCATTATGTTTTAAAGGTAACAGCTTCACTATCCTTGTATGGAGACTCCTAAGCTTATTCGATGCTGTTAACTCAACAGCAGTTTTCTTTCACCTACTTACCCTATTTCTGTTGGTCAAAATCCTAAGTCCTGAACTTCATAACCAAATTATAGAAAACCCTTGCAAATCTTGAATCCCTGAGATCTAGCTTTAACCTTGTTATACCATCCAGCTATTCATTATCAACAACACGTCACTTATAAAATAACAGGTCCATGGAATATTTCTAGGCATTATATTGATTAACCAAAACGTCCCACTTCAGCAGAGACATAGATGATAAGTAATGGATAGACTTAATACGGAAATACCTTCCATATTTCAATCTCCATTGTCCACAATAACCTATACAGGGAATTCGAGTAGATATGTCACATATGCTTTCCTTCAGAATGCATTTTAAACCTAAATAAGTCCATAGATTCTACATCATCTCAGAAAAACCTCAAACAACACTTTACATTAATTTTTCAGATTTCATCATGCATCAAAAGGAATCGGAAACTTAACTGAATTCCTCTAAAAAGGAAGACACCTATAAAGAAAGAATCAGATTCAAGGCACAGAGACATGCAATAGAAGAACTCTAACCTTAAACCATCAAAATATATATTATACATGAAATAACCCACAAGTTTCATCACATCAATTTGGGAATTGTGCACCTTCTTGGAAGAAGAATATCAGCAGTTAATGAGTGCTTTCATCACTCCAGCAGTAAGCTAGAGAGGAAATACTAGGTAAAGCTTCAACATAATTATGCATAAAAATTGTTAAAAACTCTCAGAGAAAACTGAGAATTAAGTGGACATCTTTTGATTATCAACCAACATAAACTTGAGCCTTATTGACAATTCTAGCATTTAAAATCATATCAAAGAAGCAAAGTTGTTTCTGAAAAACATATCTAACCATGTGTACCAACTATCTACAATAAATCCAGCCCAGGAATAACATGAATTCATTGAATTTTGGGTTGAGTTCAAAGGATATTGGGAGAGATTGCATTAACTTTTTCTATGGGTGGTGCCACGCTATCCTGGCATGTCACAAGTAAGATTTCTATACTACACCATCCTAATGACATCTCCAAAATTCTTGCCAATAAGCCCTGAAAAATGTAAATCAACATTTTCCAAGCCATCTTTGCTTTTTCTTTGATCTTGCTCAATGAGCTCTCAGAAACCAATCACAACAAACATTTACCATGTAACCTCTAGTAATTACAAGAAAACTTTCAGTTAGCCCTTCCAATGACAGCAACATTGCCAATAAATTTTTTTGGAGAGATCAGCTCCTGGATTTAACATAAAAAAATTTTAAGAAGTGGAGAAAAATAATGAATACTCATCTGTACCACACATCAAATAAATCATACTCAGCCAAACGTAATTAAACCGCAAACATGCAAACAAATCAATCAACAGCCGTAACCACAACATATGCAAAAAATTGCACGAAAAGATTGATTCAAACTCTAAATTTGAAAAGAATAGCAGCAAAGACTAGTTAACTAGGAAAACATATGCCCATGAGCAGTTCAATCTCTAGAGCTTACCATGAGGCGGATTTGAGAGAAAAATCTTTAACTACATGAACAATTATCAAATATAGCTAGGGACAATTTTCAGTATACCAACTAAATTTTAAAAATTAAAAGCAACAAACGTAATGAAGATTAGCAAAATTTAACTAAATGTTGCTAGAAATTCTAAGAAAAGCCAAATTTTTGATTAAAAATGAAAATTTCACAGCATGAGAAGATGGGTCAGCTTAACCACCCCCTTTCAAATCCCCACACCACAACTCTGGCCTTCGCTTTATCCTTCCCCTCTTTCTTAGATCCCCAATAATAAACAGAAACAAAACAAGAAACAAGAAGATCAAGAAAACCCTAAAAGATCACAAATTTTAGAAACTTCTCCAACGAGAGAGAAAGAAGAGGGAGAGAGACCGTAGAACGATACCCGGCGGCGTCCAATCGCCGTCGAACCTTGAGTTCGAGCCCTCGAGGTCGCGAGTGCAGACCTCGGAGTGTGGAGGAAGGGGAGAACGGGATCTCGATACCGAAATGCCTTCGCGCTTAAAAACCCCCAGATCCCAAATGCCGGACCCCCCGACCCGAGTTCAAGTTATTGCTTTGTCCAAACCGTCCGGTTCTCGTGAATCTGGATGCTTCGAACGCATCTCCGGTTCAACCTGCGGCTTAAATGGCTTTCTAAAATTCAATTAGGACTCGTTTGATTTGCACAAGAGCGCATGGTCGCCAGTAAAATAAAAAAATTATATAGAATATAAAAAAATTAATGTTTATCTACTGAGAATTGAGATAATTTTTTTTTCAAAAATATTATTAAACTTTTAGATAAAATGAGGTAAAATTTTTTTCTTTATTAAAAATATAACATGTATTTTATACATTTTTTTTGTAAAAAAATAGATGCTCAACCACATATATGTCGCTATGAAATGTACCACTTTTCTATTATCAACTAAACATGCGAAATCACTTTTTTGGATATTATATAACCAGATAGTAATTTTTCAAGAAAAATATCTCAGTGAAAGCAAATTCTTTCCGCAAACCAAATGAGCCCTTAGTATTTTCAGTGAGAATAAAATAGGTTGTTTATTTGGATGTAGATTGAACCTGTTGATAAATCAAACAGATCATATAATTTAATTGGCCGGTCTAATTTAATTTCTAAAAATATTTTTCTAAATGATATATTTTTTCGACAATATCCAACCTAATAATCTTACAACTAATTTATTCAAGAAAATAGCCTTCTCCAAACTTTAAGATCCCATGTGAGGATCCAATTAGCCAATTAATCCAACACCCACCTCAAGGAAGCAGTTTGCACCACTGTAGCTATTATGATTCTAACCTCCAGGCACGAATAGTTTATCCCCCAGAGGAAGTCACCGTAGTCTTACAAGCCTATGTCATAAATGAGAACAGTTTAGGATTTGCCGCTGCTAAACCGGTTTCCAAATCAGTGATACGTTGGTGCATGTTGTCAAGCCCATTGAGTGTTGTCATGATCGCTGAATGAATTGCGCAATGGGTTCGGGTTGGATCTTTCATGCCAAAGGATAATTAATCTTCTTTCACAACCTAGATTATTGGATCTAACCCTGCAAAGATCTCAATCATCTTCATTCATCAACCTGCATGACCGTGAACTTCACAGAAATAAAATCAAAGAATAAATCAGCCAACAAGCAAACAGTAATCATGGTTACAGAAACATTTGGAATACACTTCAGATTTGGACTCGGATCATGCTTTACAGCTTCAGAAAGAATAAATCACTATAAACACGAAAAAAAAATAAAAGGAATCGAACCTCTGTCGGGAGTCGGGACTCACCGGAGTCGGAAGTCGGGAGGAGGCGCTCGGAGCCGGAGGAGGCGCTCGGAGGAGGCGGCGCCCGGAGGATGAAGAATGGCGATAGGGATTCGGGAGAAGAAAACCCTAGCGCTGTGATTCCAATTTAGACCGCTCCATTTCGGTTCGGGATCGGTCCAGGTTCAGTAAACGCAAAATAGACTCAAAAACATAATGAGTCGGGTCGGGTCTAGATTTAGTAAACCCAGATCTGACTCAGAAAATGGTTCAGATTCAATTTTAGAACCCAATCCAAACCCACAGATCTTAAAATTTGGATCGGGTCTACGCAGGTCGGGTCGGACCTGATCACGGATCAACTCGACCCATTTGCAGCCTTACAAGCGGCCATTGTACGATCCAATGGTGTATTTGTGCAAAGAAAAATAAATTCTTCCTTCGCACAAAAGATACAAGCCCTGTCCCATGAGAAAAAGAAGGCCACGTATGGTGCCGGCTACATGCCTAGCTCCATCGATTGGAACATGATAATCGCCGTTCGGTAAAGTTGGAGCCTCAGTCTTCACTACATAAGCCTTGATCGCCGCCTCCTCTGAAGTTGCCGGGGAAGATGAAACGCCATTGGTCGGCGACAATGGTGGTGCCCTCTTTGTAACCTCATTTTTTTTTATGAGAAACAGTGTGAACTAATATATAGCTTGATGAATGATGAGTACCGGTATATACCAAGCTGATTAATTATGTTGTTCGATCGAATCGATATAACCTTATTGTTTGGACATTCATGGATGGCGTGAAGTGTAGAATCAATTTGAGCTCAGTGAAAGCATAAAGCCACGTTCATGGAGAAATAGAAACAATTTGACTGCCTTATGAGATAAAAAGAGCAATGGCGTAGTAATCAATCATCAGCACCTCAAAGAAACTTTAGAAAGAATTAATAATGAGATAAACATTGATGTTTTTTTTTTTTGTAGTACATGAGATGCAAATTAAGCTTAGGAAGACAAATAAATGTATACCACTTGAAATCTCCAATCTGCCTTCGATCTTTAGCTGTCTCTCTTCCCACTTGGCATAGAAACAAGCATATATGTCTATGGATCAACCGAGGAATTAATCTTTCATATTTGGTACTGTTCTCGTTATTCTCTTGCTCCTTACATGGCTTCATCCGTTCTCAAGAGTATTGACAAGATTTCTTGAGGGAGACCAGAGTGTTGAGCTTGGTCTGGTCCATAACAACAGAGCAGTGGACCCCTGTATAAAATTTGGGCTTCACCAGGCGCCCCAACACATAGGCCCTTGATCTCACCATGAAATTAAGGCTAAGGTGCACCGGGACACTGTTGTTGGTCTTCCCAGGGGAATACATCAGGCTTGGCCCTCCTCCATAGAGTGGAATCTTGCTCCCCAACACCACCACACTGAGAGTTCTATGGCTCTTCCTTGACTGATAGAATTTGTTCATCTACAAAGATAATGTGAGAGAATTGCAGGCAGTCAAGATATGAATGAAGAATGGGCTGATTGTTCTGATCTCATCAGTTGAAGGATAGAGTTAGATATGCTTACATTCCCACTGGCCAATGTGAGTTGGTTGTAAGTGAGATCAAATGGTGTTGAGGTCACATGAACACCAAAGAAGGTCCCGGTATTTCGGAATGAGAGCTTCACGGTGGAGTTCAATGTAGCCATGTCGGTCGGCACCATCGATGCATCAGTTCCAGCTTGAATGATGAAGCTCTCAAATGTGATGCTCTGTGAAAGGAAGAAAGAAGAATGAACTCTGTCAACCAAGTTATGGGCACAGAATCTATAATTGTGGCCCTAGATAGAACCCAATTTTAGCTTGTTTTTGAGTGCCTTGTATTGTAGAATGCCTTCATGTTTGATTGCTACTTTATGTCCACCATGTCACCAAGTGCCGGACTATCAATATTGAGCCTACCAAATTGAAATTTTTTTGATAATCTTGTGTGTGTGTGTGTGTGTGTGTGGGTTTAATCCATCAACCTTTAGTGTAATTTTTTTCAATTTAGACTATTTATTTGAACGTACTCGAAAGATTGATGACTAACAAATGCTGAATTGCTGCTGCTGTGTCACTAATCAGAACACCACAAGTTTAGTAAAAAGCTACGAGCCCATATTTTTTGTGTCATAACTCATTTTCTTTTATTTTTCTTAGCAGATTGGATCCAAACATATATGGAAGTGAACATTTTCATCAAATATATTTTTGATATTCTGTCTTTCTTTGAAATATAACCATTTTCTAGTTAACTGAAATTTAAAAAATCAATTATTAAAGAATAAAACATATCCTCTCAAAAAAAAAAAGGCTTTTGGATCGTGAATATAGCCCGGAATAAGCTTAGTCCTGCCGCAAAAGATTTAAAAGAAAGAATAAGGAAAGAATAGATATTCTGATCAAACCTGCTTCTTTGAAAATAACTATTCCAAATGACTAGAATAACTTTATTTGTATTTATTTTTCTTTGTTCTGTATTGGCAAAAGGAAAAAACCCTCTACGGTTAATCCTGCTAGGAAATGAATAAATAGATAGATAAAAAGAATAATAGCCGGAAGAGAGTAAGGAATAACTATTGAACATGAATATCCCTTCTCTAATTCCCGAACCAAAGGCAGAATAGGATAAACGGGGATTTTACCTTCATGGTGATTTTAGGCCCCTGCGATCTGCTGGCCGCCCAAAGGATCAACGCGAAGAAAGAGAAAATCACAATGAAAGCCAGGAGAAACCCAAGGAAGTAAAGCTGCCGTCGAAACCTCTTCCCCTCCTCCTCATCCTCAAGGAGGCCTTCCTCCTCTATGACCGTGAACTCCTTCCATGTCTTCTCGCTCTTCCGGCGGCCACCCTTACCTCCATCATTGCTCACAATCTTCCCAGAACCACCAGGCTTCAGTGCGCCGGAGAAGCGGCTCGAGGACGAGTCGCGGGAGTGGTGCCCCACCGAGGAGTGGGAGTGCCGTGGCGAGGCCATTGGGCTGAGGACCGGCGTCGAGTGGAGCGACGTCGTCGTCTTCTCGCCATCGTGGGAGTCCCTCGACGGGCTCTGGACGTAGTACGCAGGCCTTCTCGGGGATCTAGTCGGGGATGACGGTGCCAAACTTGTCACCTCTGAGTCGGTCTTGGCGTGCATATTGGTTAATCCCTCTGATCTTGACCACCACCACCACCACCACCTCCACCACCACCACCACCGTCTTGTTATCTTCTTCAACTCTGCCTCTGTTCTATTGAATCAACTTGGCCAATCAAGTCTTTTGAAACCTCCTAATGATTAGAGTGGAATAAGTCTTTTTTGCTTATTCTTCCCTGAGTTGTTCCTGTTCTTGGTGCTGGATTAAGACAAGCTTGGAAGGTGGAGGACATGGGTGGACATGGGTGGTTACTAGTTATAACATTGTTTTGTAATCTAAAGAACTGAAGAGCATCTTTCTTTAATTTGGGAGTGGAAGGCTCTTTGGCAAGTCTTTTCTTTATGTTGTCTCACGTTAGAGACAGAGACTTTCACGTCAAGTGATTCGTTTGACAGTTCATTTACAAGCTGGCTCTCCTAATCCTCTTTTATATCTATTGGTTTTATCCCCGTTATTCCAAGCTTCTGATAATGGAGTGGTTCTTCTTTTGTCAAGGTCCAACAAGTAGTTTTCCACTATTCTGCTTTCTCTTTTATCTTTTCAGAAATAGAAAGAGGATTAGAACCTACTAAGGCTTCTCCTTAATGCAGAAGATCACATAAGGTACAAGAAAATTAGTTTTTTGATTAAAAGTTTCTCTCAAATTAACAGAATTAAGCATGAGCCAATCGATAGTCCAAACTTCCATGAGCATCTTCCATAAAATTTTCACTAAATCTTCATATTTACAAAAAATGAACAAATTAGACATTGGCTTTACAATAGAAATATGTTGGGAATTGTCTTGGAGTGACTTTTTAAATTCCTTCTAATGCTTAGAATTCGGAAAACATGCTTGTGTTTTAGTAGCATTGTCTAACTTATACAATGTTCATTGCCATCATAATGGAATGATTCGAGTCTTTTATGCGCATACAATGCTCGATAGAATTGATGTAAATTTTCTAAATCATGCCTCTTTATGGTTATTGATGTCATGCATTTTACATGTCTGAATCATTTGAAATGATTTTCTCTTGCATATCATCTACTAACAGCTTCATCATAATGGCAAACTCAGATTTTGATCTTTAATCCAACAAATCTTGTTTCATGGTTTGAATGAGACGACAAATGTCAGATTCAAGTTTAACCTGATCTAATTAATAATCAAGTTGATTTTTGCACTGAAAAATAATTGAGCTGATTAATTTTGACTCTAAATTTAGATTCATCTTAGTACCATACAGTACTAAGGCCATGTTGTAGCATATCTGTTTTTTGAAGTCAGACATACTAAATGATTTCAATTTTCACTAGAAGTAGTTGTCCAGACAAGATCATAAGGATTTTGTGGATTTGATCTGAATATGCTAGCCAATCAATGGTTTTAAGGTAGATGCATATTTTATTTCTTTTTTTTTTCTAGGTGAGATCGGCAAATTCAGTGTGGTAACATCTGGCAAGGATTTCACTTGATCTATAATGTTGCAACATTCTCCGATGTACAATCTAGATTGATGATCAGATGGCCAAAATAGTAAACCTATTGTCCTATTATAAATATTTCTACCTATTGATCTGCTTGACACTGCATGAGCCTACAGTCGCACGCACGCACGCGCACACTAATATGCCTCTTGATTGTCATATAATTCAGCTGCAATTAGATGAATATTAGTAAAGAAAGGATAATTTGAAGTTGAAGTCACAACTGTGCAAACAAGGCTGAAAGGAGAGTTTCACACTCCCTTTTTGAGTTTTACCCTAATGTTTCGCATGGATAATTGTTTTATCACTTCATGTGAAATGCTTGATGGATCGAGTTCGCATGATTATGCTATTCAGAAGAAGACAAGAAAACTAACATTAGATCATCAAACATTTCACATGAAGTGATGAAACTATTATCCATGCGAAACATATTTGGAACTTGCGAGGTTCGATGCCTAATGTTTCGCATGGATAATAGTTTCATCACTGTATGTGAAATGTTTGATGGATATGATTATCCTATTCAGAAGAAGACAAGAAAACAAAAATTAGATCATCAACTTACAGCTCAAATCTATGCACACAGCATCCACTTGTGCATACACAAATATATGACCACCAACAACACCACAAGAAGTCAACAATCAGCTTCCTGTCCTGAAGGATCCAACCAAAAGTTGGCCACATGAAGTCATGAGCCAAGATCATGGAATTATCTGGCCATAGGATGCAACATGGGAACGTGCCTATCCCCATCCTTAATGATAGATACCTATCCCTCTATGGGACAAAAAGCTCATGCATGCATATGAACCAGTGCCACCTTTTCAAGATCAAATTAAGCACACTTGGGTAGATCCATTTTTATGAAGTTCACACTCAATTCAACTGGAGTTTGGGCATCACATTGGATTCAATAGTTTTCAAGTCCAAAATTCAGGCTTAGGAATGCTAAGGTTAAAACAAGATCTGCTCACTTGCCTACCTCAAATTTCAGGACAATTTTAGCAAGTTTTTGCATTCAGATGCTCTTAGGGTAACTAATGGGCATAAGAATGTACAAGAATTTGTAATAAAATCTCTGACCAGATGACATCAATCCACCAAACAAATGTTCCTTTCCAAGTGGTGAACCATTTCAATGAATCAAAGAGATCAAAGGGACCATAATTAAGGAGGTCGTTCGTGATTCATAACATGGTAAACCATTTTCCAATGAGGCTTTTCCAACTCCAGATTATGCAACCACGAGCAGATAAGTATATATAGTGGGCCACTGCTTAAAATTACCATATGCTATGGATATTTACTCATGTTGGCCAATTAGTTTACTTGATACAAAGTTTTAAAGAAATAGATTCGCATAAATTAGTTCTTTTAATGCAGTAAATTTTTGGTAAAAATAATATGCGACATATGAGAAGGCAAAGATGAGAAAGTAGGATGCCTCTGATAAGGCTCCCCCTTGAACTGATGGTGGCTGCCATTATAGGACTTCTCACCACATACTTCCCCTTATCATCCACTAGAATGAGTGCGAAGCTTTTATTCTCATACTTTGTCCTGGAAACCAACTTTTCCAGCATGACACTGATAAAAAAACCCCTCACAGCCTTAGCACATCGCTGCGGAATCTCCGACATTGATCGCCATCCTCTGGAACTCTTCAGCAACCTGAGGACTTTTAGACATCTTGTTCGCATTGGAAAAGGCAATAGACGATGGATAACTGAGATCTAAAGATGCATTCAAGCAATTGAAAGAGTAGGCACCTAGAGACTGTCTTTATTTGCCAGGTGGTACATAAGAATCTCACCTAGTCTGATGACACCAAAAGGCTGTCCACATTAACTTAATCAGCATAACTTGGAAGCAAGGTATGAATTAATTTGTCCTTGATCTGCTAGGAATTTAGAGGTTTGGATCTCTCATTCACTCTAAGAAATAGTAACCTCTTTTTTTTCCATGTCAGTGGAATGGATCCCTATATCCTGTCCTTTCGGATGCGGTTTAGGCTTGCTTTGCAGGTGAAAGTAAAGGTATCAATGAGTCAGGCACAGATCATTCTAAACAGTTTGATGGATTGATCCATGAAAACAAGATCATAACAAACTAGGCCTGGACTTATATTCTACTCTAAAACAAACATAATTCCTAGTTTTAGTTTTTTCTTCTTGAGATAAATTAATTGTTGTGACAAAAAAAATGGCAAGGATTTCAACAGCGGCAAGAAATATAGTGGGATTTAAAAGAAAAAAAAAAACTAAATTCGAAAACAAACTTAGATCATGAACTCACGGCTTGCACCTGTGCACACAGCATGCACTTATCTACACATATACGTGCACCTACGTACAACACCACACAAGAACCTAGCTCTCTTTTTTTTTTTTTTTGGTAAGGTTGGATCTATTAAATCAACCTAGTATAAATACAATCGTGGGAATATAAAAATAAAATATGCAAAAATTTAGAGAAAAAAAATCTGTCGAAACAGTCCATAATATAGTCTCCATGTGACTGGCCATATAAATCGCCATCTAATCCATAGTTTTGTTAGCGTCTTTATAAAAATATGTCATCTCATGAGGAAGTAAAATTGTTTCTATCCTCCAAAAGCTTAGACAACTTACTAGATAGCCACCTTAACTCTCTTTCACCCAGTCAATAGTTGGCAAGATTGCCGGAAAGTATATGTCCCTAATGGCCAGGCAAATCTATAGAGAAGCTAATGAGACGCCAAATTTGATTGTTTTTTATGTTGCTCGGACAAAATTTTATGGGCTGATGCGCCATGTCCTGCTTCTGCTTCAAAATATTTTATTTTTAATTATTTTCGTCCATCCTATAAAAAAATTTTAAAAAAAAGTTAATACTGGGAACGTGCCTCTCCCTATCCTGAATGAAATAATGCCGATCCCACTACGGGACGAAAAGCCAATGCATGCATGTGATCAGAAAAGCTTTTTTTTGTGGTAACGTGTGATCAGAAAAGCTTGTCCATCTATTGAAAAAAAAAGGAAGTAACACCCTTGCAAAGTCTTCCCTACAGAATCCACCGCCGGAGTATCCACTGCTTGCTTTGAGATCTATGCAGATTGATGAATGATAGAGTTAGTTTGGAGTGCTTTCACATTGGATTCGTGGGAAAGAAGGCGAATCTTTTTTTATGCGTGAAAGATATATACAACTTAAGGCCCATCCAGACTTGTTGCGCATAGCTAAGTCATGCTCGATGCCAGCTCAATCCACTTGCACATCCACATCAAAGCCTCATGAAGATTTTAGCAATTTTATGAGTCTTATGACTGGTGAATTATATGCTATTGGCCACCTAAACTGATTGGGATTCCTTCTATCCACCGATGAGCCTATGCACAGTGTCGTGCTTAAATGGCCATGCTCAATACATTGTAATAAAATGGATCGCAAGATGACACTCGACCAAACAAAGTCTCTATCAAGAAGGTAGCTAGGCAACGTCGATGAATCATAGAGATTAAGGGTCCACAAGGAGGTCGGTCATGATTCGCGACAAGCAACTCATTCTCAAATGAGGATTTTCAGGCTCCAAATTTATAGCAGAACACTTCTTGAAATGACCATTTATTGTGGTTATTTTGGAATAATGCAAGATTATAAACAAATTAATTAATGCATATGTTTCTGCTGGGGAATTTAATTTCTTTATTCTTGCAACTTAAACTTTTGGTTAGTAAATCACTTGCAACAATTTCCATAGGAAGGCAAAGACAAGAAGAGGAGACATTGTAATTGGCACTCATCTTTACAAACTACAACCGGGTTGAGTTGATGGTAGTTGCCACTATAGGACTTCTCACCACATACTTCCCTTTATCATCCACCCAGCTTAATGAACCACGAAGCACCTCATCCGCTTTCTTCCCCATCTGGCCCACCATAATGAGAGCGAAGCTTTTCTTCTCATACTTCTCGTGAAAAACTAACTTCTCGGGCATGACACTGATTGCAATCCCCTTCATAGCAACCACCTTGGCGTTGTAAGTCACCACCGCATCTCCCACATTTGTCACCGTCCTTTGGAACTCTTGGACAACTTTATAACTGGGAGCAGTCTTGTTAGGATTGAAGAATGCAATGAACGATGGATAATTGAGATCTAAAGATGCATTCGAGCAATCGAATGAATAGGTCTTGGTGATCATCTTTATCTGCTTGCTGGTATACTTCATGGCACATAAGAGTCTCACGTAGTCGTCGGTGCTTGCATCATAGATAAGACCAGGATCGAGTGCCCTGTTGGGCTCAATCTGACCGGACCCGATAGCCAGCGGAGTCGCCACCGGCCGATCGGCATATCCCATGTCTCTAATTGGCATCATGGTGTTGCCCAAATTGTTTGCGGTGGTCACCAGTGCAGATCGAATCGCCGCAGGGCTCCATTCCGACCTTACACCCTTGATCATTGCAGCTATGCCAGCTGCATGAGGGCAGGCCATGGATGTTCCTGATATGATGTTGAATGGGCTATACAATTCATGAGACCTGACGAACCCTACCGATGAATTCTGCGCCCAAGATGCTAGGATGAGGGAGCCAGGAGCCACAATGTCTGGCTTCAGCACGGTTGGGCAGCTCGCCGAGGGCCCTCTGGAGGTGTAGAAAGCCGCCATGGGGGCAGGCTTTATGCCCAGGATGGTCTTCCGGAATCTCAACATGGCTCTCGGGTCTGCGCTTTTATTTATGTACTTCAAGATGGTCTTGCCATCTTGAGGCCTGATGATAGCCCCGGGGAATGAGAATTGCACGTAATAGTCCTTCAACAAGGATGCAGATATGAAGAGGGCAGCATCCACTTTAGCAGACTCAACTTGGAAGGTGGCAAGGTCGAGATCCTTGGCATCACATACTACCATCTTGTGACGCGCATTCTTCAGCAAGGTTTCGTTGCCACAAGACCCCATGAACACCAAGGGCAATGCATGATGCCTGGTGGAAGGTGGCCTTCCAGGGTACAGTGATTGCCCGATGATGGAGCTGCCATCTCCGAGATCGACGATGCCGGCGAAGTCCCGATCGACGGTGGCGGCGCCGATGGTGGTGACCCAGGGGGTCCCGTTGTGCAGGACCCGCAAGTCTGGGCCCCTGTTGCCCGCCGAGGTCGCGACAAATATCCCCTTCTCCATGGCGGCGAAGGAGGCTATGGCAATGGGATCCTTGTAGAGGGGGATGAAGTCAAGGCCCAGAGATAGGGAGATGACATCCACGCCATCAGATATAGCTTGGTCGATTGCGGCAATGATGTCGGACGTAGCGACTCCTTCGTCCCAAAGAGCCTTGTACATGGCCAACCGCGCACGGGGCGCCATCCCCCGGGCCGTGCCGGGTGCGTACCCGAAGAAGGACGCGTCGGGGACATAATTTCCGGCGGCGGTGGAGGAGGTGTGCGTGCCGTGACCGTCGGTGTCGCGCGGGGAATTGACCGCAATGGTGAGGTTTGGGTTTGCAGCGAGCAAGCCCTTGTTGAAGCTTCGAGCTCCGATGAGCTTCCGGTTGCATGCCGAGGAGCTGAAAGTAGTACCTTGCTCGCAGACACCCTTCCATCTGGCAGGCACGTCGGTCATGCCGTAGTCGCTGAAGCTCTCGCTCTCGGGCCATATCCCGGAGTCGACCACCCCAATTATGACGTCCTCGCCATAGTTGGAGGCCGGCCACAGACCAGAAGCTGAACTAAGGTGGAGGAATTCGGGGGTGTGGGTGGTGTCGACCGTCACCGGCATGTCGCGGTAGCACGACAAGAAGCCATGTGATCTCTTGAGCTGTTGGAGCTGCAATGGCGAGAGTCGAGCGCTGAATCCATGAATAGCATTGTCATAGATGTAGATGAGGTTGGAGGCTGCAGAGATCGAGTCGGAGGTGGCGGCGGCAGAGACGACGGAGGTATACCAGCTGCGGTGGCCTGAGAAGGCTCTCGGCATGGCTGATAAGTCCATGTGAACAATATAGGTGGCAACTTCAGCTGATATTGGTATCATCTGTGAGGTAAGTATGGCTATTGCCATCCACACATAGTGGAAGGACGACAGAAGTGCCATGGTGGTGTTGTGGCGTCACATAGATTAAAGGGAAGCGTCTGTGCTATGTGTATATAAGGAAGAGCAAAAAAAAAAAGCAAACAAGGGAATACTATTCACCAAGTAGTTGGGTGCTTTGGGTCACATTGCTACAAGCCAAGAAGTCGAACGCGGGGAGTGGGGAATACTATTCACCGAGCTGTTGGGTCCCTAGCTTGGGTCACATTGCTGCAAGTCAAGAACCAAAAGTGATCTGGAGGAATAATATAAAAACGGTAATCAGGTAACTACTACATGTAGTTCACGCAAAAATGTTATACGTGTGGTGTGTAGCAGCAGAAGAAGAAGAGAACGAGAGGGAGAGGAAGAAGGAGAAGGAAAAGAAGTTGAAGCAGAAGAAGAAGGAGCAGGAGAAGAAGAAGAAGGAGGATGAGGAGGAGAAGAAGAAGGAGGAGGAGGAGGAGGAGAAGAAGAAGAATAAGAAGAAGCAGGAGAAGTTGTAGAAGAAGAAGGAGGAGGAGAAGAAGAAGAAGAAAGAGGAGAAGAAGAAGAATATGAAGGAGAAGGCCAGAGAAGGAAAAGAAGGACAGTATCGTGCTTAAATGGCCATGCTCAATACATTGTAATAAAATGGATCTCAAGATGACACTCAACCAAACAAAGTCTCTATCAAGAAGGTAGCTAGGCAACGTCAATGAATCATAGAGATTAAGGGTCCACAAGGAGGTCGGTCATGATTCGCGACAAGCAACTCATTCTCAAATGAGGATTTTCTGGCTCCAAATTTATAACAGGCCACTTCTTGAAATGGCCATTTATTGTGGTTATTTGGAATAATGCAAGATTATAAACAAATTAATTAATGCATATGTTCCTGCTGGGGAATTTTCTTTATTCTTGCAAATTAAACTTTTGGTTAGTAAATAACTTGCAACATTTTCCATAGGAAGGCAAAGACAAGAAGAGGAGACATTGTAATTGGCACTCATCTTTACAATCTACAACCGGGTTGAGTTGATGGTAGTTGCCACTATAGGACTTCTCACCGCATACTTCCCTTTATCATCCACCCAGCTTAATGAACCATGAAGCACCTTATCCGCTTTCTTCCCCATCTGGCCCACCATAATGAGAGCGAACCTTTTCTTCTCATACTTCTCGTGAAACGCGGGGAGTGGGGAGGAATAATACTATTCACCCAGCTGCTGGGTCCCTTGGGTCACATTGCTGCAAGTCAAGAACCAAAAGTGATCTGGAGGAATAATATAAAGACGGTAATCAGGTAACTACTACATGTAGTTCACATAAAAATGTTATACATGTGGTGTGTAGCATTTTATATATTGCTCCATTTATACCATATCAACCATATGCCGACACTTAAGAAGCAATGACAAAGTTTCATTTGATTCTAAATTCAATTCTAAATTCAAAGTTTCATTTGATTCTAAATTCAATTCTAAATTCAATCACAATACTAGAAATTATTACTTAGCACATGATGCATGTGTTTGGTGAATTAAGAAAACAAATATTTCAGATACTAACTCGCTCAGTCCATTCCATGGGGCATTCTCTGTCGGTGGTTATACTCTTTTGCATTAATTTCTATCTCTATCTATGGATCTCATTCATTTAAAATACAGATCACTAGGCTATAACAATCATATATAGTTATTAATCAAGAATGCTAATCTCATAGAATTATTAGTGTTGTTCAATTAAAATAATTAATTGATTGAAGTTACACAAGATGGTTTTAAAACTACTGTTTTTCGTGGTCCAGACTCTGTCTCTCTGTTCATCCTACTGCAGCTGGCAGCATAATACAACGGACCATAAGACATCAATTCACTGTAACTTAGACTTTGAGTGCATAGGATCTATTAAAACTAAGGTGGTTGGCCAATCACCATTAGATTGTCCTATTTTTTGGACATGCAACAACTCACACAACACGGTTGGAACGTCATGGACATAGTCCAAGTTGGGACCGCTAAAAAGTTTGGATACGTACAAAAAGGTGGGAGCCCGCTGCATGACTCACAGCCAGCCTGGTTTGCACCTTAGCTACACGCATAGCCAAGGCACAAGGCAGAACCTTAGAACTCTGAAAACTGGGCCAGGTTATCCAGAGCTTATAGTTAACCTATTTGCAATTCGTAAGTATCTCCTTAAGTGACAAACCCTTGATGCAGCCAAGGCTAACAGCAGGTCAGGTTTCATGAGGTTTGTGACTCATGACTTATTCCAGTGCTTACATAAATGGAATCAAAAGTTCGAATCCAATCCTGATTCAATTTAACTTAAGTTGCATTCGATCGTATTAAGGCTTATTATTATCGATCCATTGTGTTTTTCAAGTCTAATCAAGTCGAAAACAACCCCAACATAAGTCTTAAAAGACATGTACCATGCCACTTAATTGTATCCATATTCGATGATCCATATTCGAGGGTCACAAACACTGCGATAGCCGAGTGGTTGCATCCCTCTTCCAATTGAATGGGATTCTTTGACATATTTACTGCATTTATGTATCCGATCTGCAATGCAGTAGAGGTCGAAATTTCAATACAAAGTTAGTCCGAGTGATTCCCATTCGGGTTCAGCTAGGTCGCATTCGATCGGTTCAAAGAGATACTGATCAATTCAGTCCACTTGCCCTTGGCCTTTATGGTCTGTGACCAACTCTCCCTGTCACAAAGCAATGGCATTATCAATAAGTAGGGTATGCTGCTTTGATGCCCATATGATCTGAAAGCACCTCTTCTACTCTACCTCCATGAAGCAATGACATATGCAATAAAATAGAATCCTTAGTTTTGACCGAGCGCTAGGCAACAACTAGAGCCGTGATTCAAGCAATCTTCCTTCAGAGGGACCACCTCCGCTCGTCTCGTCTTGTTACAAGATACGCCCACCTCCACCATATAAGATGTGACTTTTGGTAATTCCCACCAGCTAGAGCCCTGATGCAAGCAATCTTGGAATTTTTTTGATAACCTTACAATCAAACCAAATCAATTTTACAAGTTAGGCCCATAATTTCCTAATCTTAATAAATTTCTAAAATAGTTTTATTCCATTTATATGTTTGTTTTCTAGCATTCTTATGTTTTTCTTCTTTTCCTCCCTCTCAAGACCCTATTCATTCATTTCTCTCTCTGATATTCACTTATTGAGAGAAATTTTTTATAGAATTATCAAATATTATATAATACTATAGATACACATAAAATGTATGTATGTATGTATGTATGCATGTCTGGTTAGCTAAGAGTGAACTAGAAATTATGGTCTCCCTATAATTAAGACCCTATTCATTCATTTCTGATATTCACTTAATGAGAGAAATTTTATATAAAATTATCGAATATTATATAGCACCATATGTATACATAATGTATGTATGTCTGTTTGTCTGGTTAGCTAAGAGTGAACTAGAAATTATAGTCTCGAGCCTCAAACAACAGAACCAATAAATCAGTTAAGAGCTTGGGCTTCGCAAGACTTGACTCAACAATCCTACTTTGAGAAGGGGAGACATATCTAGATAAAGAACGCTATCTAGTAACCAATAATTGGACACTGGAGAGCATCAAAGTGGTGCAAAAGAAAGAAACCCTAGTGGACTTTTCCAACAGGGATTATCTTTTGTTGGTCCCATTTTCTATCAGTGGCATGGTTGTTCTTTTGGTGGGGTTCCCAATCAGCCTCTCTATATGAAGTTTTAATTTATAAGCTTAATTTCAAGCCTTCATATACTAGTTGCTATCAAATATGTTAATATTCATCGCCAGCCTTGTATGTGAATATGTTTATCTTAAACCTTGATGTGCTAGTTGCTGTCGGATATGTTAATGTTATGTTGATGTTCATCGGCGACCTTGTATGTGAATATGTTTATTTCAAACCTAAATATGCTAGTTGTTGTCGAATATGTTGATGTTACGTTAATGTTCATTACCGGCCTTGTATGTGAATATGTTGATTCCAAACCTTGATATGCTAGTCGCTGTCGAATATGTTGATGTTACGTTAATGTTCATCGCCGGCCTTGTATGTGACCTTTCCAACTTCACTAATCAAACAGTTTATCATTTTTAAATCCCATAAGCTAGCTGAATCCTATTGGATACTTTGGATAAAGAATGCCTTTAAGAAAGTGTTAAAAGAATGTCCTAGCTTTTTAATGTGTAACGTTTTCAATTTCTTATAAGCTTCATGTCATCGTCTCTATGAAATGAAAGTTGATATTTTCCTCTAATTGTCATCCAAAACAAAAAAACATGTATCAAGTAAGCATTGTTTCAAGAAAAAAACAAAGTATCTGCTGAGCAAAAGCATACTATAGCTAGCAAGTACTGGAACAAATGTAAAGAAGAATATTGCCCACGATGAAAGAAAAGAAATGATGAGATGTCTCAATTTTACTAGATGTCTTCAAAGGGAGAATGGACAAAAAAGATTGGGATGGCCTAAAGATGTCTTAGTCCATGAGACTTGTCTCATACAAGCTATGAAACTATGCGAAACAAATTTGGGAAGATATTCCTATCTACTAATTACATTAGCTTCTTAGAAGATTGTATTGAAATTAACTTGACATATAATTTATCTCAAAGTTACATAGATATTAATCTATATCTTATCGTTTTTGATCTAGGGATCACTTTTTAGTTAATAATTTCAAATAAATTACTGATTAAGCTAGATCCTCCCTTGTACCCATGGACGTTTCAATTTTTACCATGCGCCCCATTTTTTAATTTGATCATTGTTGCAAGGAATTCTTAGAGACCAGACATCTAGAGCGATGCCATTGGATGTGTCCAGGACACTGCAAATGAATTGGGGGTGACTCATGATCCGGCTTGATTCTAACTCAATCAAATCTCTCCCATTCTGTTTTCGACAGACCATTAGTTGGTTTAGGGTCGAAAAAAAATTAAATCCATTTAGAAAACCATGTCGGGTTTACATTTTGCAATTTCTAATATGACTCGACCCAATTCGCCCCATATGTAGGTCATCTACATTTAGTGCGGGTCAATAAAAATATGTTTGATTTGACCTAAACCTAATTAGCTTGCCCCTCCTCCTTACAATCTACAATCTACAATCGAGTTGAGTTGATGGTAGTTGCCACTATAGGACTCCTCACCACATACTTCCCTTTATCATCCACCCAACTTAATGAACCGTGAAGCACCTCATCGTCTTTCTTCCCCATCTGGCCCACCAGAATGAGAGCGAAACTTTTCTTCTCGTACTTCTCGTAAAAAACTAACTTCTCCGGCACGATCCTAATTGCAAACCCCTTCATAGCCACCACCTTGGCGTTGTAAGTCACCACCGCATCTCCCACATTCGTTACCGTCCTTCGGAACTCTTGGACAACCTCATCACTAGCAGCAGTCTTGTTAGGATTGAAGAATGCAATGAACGATGGATAATTGAGATCTAAAGATGCATGAGAGCAATCGAAAGAATAGGTCTTGGTGATCGTCTTTATCTGCTTGCTGGTATATTTCATGGCACATAAGAGTCTCACATAGTCATCGGTGCTGGCATCATAGACAAGACCAGGATCGAGTGCCCTGTTGGGCTCAATGTGACCGGACCCGATAGCCAGCGGAGTTGCTGCTGGCCGATCGCAATACCCCATGTCTCTAATTGGCATCATGGTGTTGTCCAAATTGTTTGCGGTGGTCATCAGTGCAGATCGAATTGCCGCAGGGCTCCAGTCCGGCCTTGCACCCTTGATCATTGCAGCTATGCCTGCTGCATGAGGGCAGGCCATGGATGTTCCTGATATGATGTTGAATGGGCTATACAATTTATGAGACCCGTCGAACCCTACCGATGAATTCTGTGCCCAAGCTGCTAGGATGAAGCTGCCAGGAGCCAAAATGTCTGGCTTCAGCACAGTTGGGCAGCTCGCCGAGGGCCCTCTGGAGGTGTAGTCAGCCGCCATGGGGGCAGGCTTTGTGCCCAAGATGGTCTCCCGAAATCTCAACATGGCTCTCGGGTCCGAGCTTTTATTTATGTACTCCAAGATGGTCTTACCATCTTGAGGGCTAATGATAGCCCCAGGAAACGAGAATTTGACATATAAGTCCACTTTAGCAGATATGAAGAGGGCAGCATCCACTTTAGTAGACTCAACTTGAGAGGTGGCGAATTCAAGATCCTTGGCATCACATACTACCATCTTGTGACGCGCATTCTTCAGCAAGGTCCTGTTGCCACAAGACCCCATGAACACCAAGGGCAATGCATGATGCCTAGTGGAAGGTGGCCTTCCAGGGTACATTGATTGCCCGTTGATGGAGCTGCCATCTCCGAGATCGACGATGCTGGCAAAGTCCCGGTCGACGGTGGCAGCACCGATGGTGGTGACCCAGGGGGTCCCGTTGTGCAGGACCCGCAAGCCTGGGCCATAGTTGCCCGCCGAGGTCGCGACGAATATCCCCTTCTCCATGGCGGCGAAGGAGGCCATGGCAATGGGATCCTTGTAGAGGGGGAAGAAGCCGAGGCCCAGAGATAGGGAGATGACATCCACGCCATCAGATATAGCTTGGTCGATTGCGGCGATGATGTCGGACGTGACGGCTCCTTCGTCCCAAATAGCCTTATACATGGCCAGCCGCGCACGGGGCGCCATCCCCTGGGCCGTGCCGGGTGCGTACCCAAAGAAGGACGCGCCGGGGACGTAATTCCCAACGGCGGTGGAGGAGGTGTGCGTGCCGTGACCGTCGGTGTCACGTGGGGAATTGACCGCAATGGTGAGGTTTGGGTTTGCAGCGAGCAAGCCCTTGTTGAAGCTCCGGGCTCCGATGAGCTTCCGGTTGCACGTAGAGGAGCTGAAAGCAGTACCTTGCTCGCAGACGCCCTTCCATCTGGCGGGCACGTCGGTCATGCTGTCGTCGCTGAAGCTCTCGCTCTCAGGCCATATCCCGGAGTCGACCATCCCAATTATGACGTCCTCGCCATAGTTGGAGGCCGGCCATAGACCGGAACCTGAACTAAGGTGGAGAAATTCGGGGGTGTGGGTGGTGTCGACCGTCACCGGCATGTCTCGGTAGCACGACAAGTAGCCATGTGATCTCTTGAGCTGTTGGAGCTGCAATGGCGAGAGTCGAGCGCTGAATCCATGAATAGCATTGTCATAGACGTAGATGAGGTTGGAGGTTGCAGAGATCGAGTCGGAGGGGGCGGTGGCGGCGGCAGAGACGACGGAGGTATACCAGCTGCGGTGGCCTGAGAAGGCTCTGGGCATGGCTGATAAGTCCATGTGGATAATATAGGTGGCAACTTCAGCTGATGTTGGTATCATGTGTGAGGTAAGTATGGCTACTGCCATCCACACATAGTGGAAGGATAACCGAAGTGCCATGGTGTTAACGTGTAGTGGCGTCGCTTAGATTAGAGGGAAGCCTCGGTGCTATGCGTATGTAAGGAAGAACGAGAGAGAGAGCGAGAGAGATGAGAATAGATATGAAGTGAATATATGAGGGAAAGGAATCTATCTTCTTCGATCTTATTCACCGGGATCGTCTCATTATAAAGGATACAAGCGCCAAGAGCCAGTTTGGAAATACAATTAGATATTACTATATATGCATATACACTTGCAATGTTTAGGACAACATATAAGGAAGTGTGGGCTGTACAATATTAGTATAATGGGAAAACAATTAGAGAATGTATATTAAGGATATTCTTTTTACACTCCCCCTCAAGCTGATGGTGGCTTATCATCAATTTGCTAAGCAAGTAGTTATGACGATTCTTTGGTCACGTCTTTGTAAAGATATCAGCAATTTGTTCCTTTGAAGAAATATGTGGTAGTGAAACAATGCCCTATTCAAATTTTTCACGAACAAAATAACAATCCACCTCTATATGTTTTGTCCTTTCATGAAAAACGGGCTTGTTGGCAATTTTTACGGCACTTTCATTGTCGCAAAATAACAGAGTGGGAGAAGTAGAAGCAACTCCAAAATCACCAAGGAGTCATCGGAGCCAGACGATTTCACTACACGTAGAAGACATTGCTCGATACTCTGATTCTGTGGAGGACTTCGAAACCGTGGCTTGCTTTTTTGATTTCCAAGAAAGTAATAAGCGACCAAAAAATGTACAATAGCTAGTAGTTGATCGTCTCATATCTTTGCAACCGACATAATCTGCATCCGAGAATGCTCGCAGCTCAAAAGAGGAGGATTTCAAATAGGATAAACCCAAGGTTGGAGTAGAACAAAGATACCGAATAATTCGATGTACCGTTGTTAAGTGCAATTGGCGAGGATCTGAAACAAATTGACTTATAATATGTACGGCATGAGCAATATCAAGACGTGTCACTGTAAGATACAGGAGACTACCAACTACCTTCCTATAGAGTGTAGGATCAGCAATGGCATCTCCATCAGTCCTCCCATATTTGACATTTAGCTCAAGAGGAGTATCTGCAGTTTTTTCATCTATAAGCCCAACTAGATTAAAAAGATCTCTTGTGTATTTGCCTTGGTTAAGAAAATACCCATGGGGACATCGAGAAATTTCTAATCCAAGAAAATAGGTAGCTAACCCAAGATCTTTCATTTGAAAAGACTGGTGAAGAACGTCTTTTAAATTCTTTATAGTTTGATGATTATCTCCGGTTATCAATATATCATCAACATAGACCAAAATGAAAACCCTTCTATGAGTGGTTTTGGAATAGAATAAAAAATAATCATTGTAGACTTTGCTTATATCCAGCACTATGAAGAACAACTTTTAGGGCTCGTTTGGTTCGCAGGAAAAGGAGGGGGGAAAGTGTGGTCAACGGGAAAGTAATGAAATGCCTCTTGTTTGGTTGGAGTTTTCAAAGGAGAGAGATGGGAAAGTTGTATTCCCATGGGAATATGATTCCCACATTTCATGGGAAAGTCTTTCCCATGACAAACATGGGAAAGTTACTTTCTTATGAGGTGAGAATCACTCCTTTTTTATTTTTTTCCCAAAAGGACCCTTCAGCATTAAAGAAGCATTAAAGAGGCATTAAAGACATAATTTTTATTAAGGGCATAATAGGAATTATACATAACTTTCCTAGGAAAGTGGATGGTCAACCAAACATAAACACTTTGGAAATTTGTCACTTTCCCATGGTTAACCAAACATGCCAAAAGTACTTTCCTAGGTATTCTCTTCCTAGGAATCTGATTCCCAGGAATCATATTCCTAGGAGGGAAAATACTTCCCGCGAACCAAACGAGCCCTTAATTTAGAAAACCATGCCCATGGTGCTTGTTTTAAGCCGTACAATGCCTTCTTCAACTTGCAAACTGGATGTGGTGAAGAAATTGGATATCCTAGAGGGGGTCGCATATAAACAGTTTCGGAGAGCTCACCATTAAGAAATGCATTTTTGACATCCATTTGATAGATGTCTCAATTAGAGGTTGCTCCAATAGCAATTAAAGTACGAATGGTGATCATTTTAGTAACTGGAGCAAAGACCTCATCGTAGTCAATTTCATGTTCTTGATTGAAACCTTGGGCGACAAGTTGTGCTTTGTAACGATCAAAAGAGTCATCAGATCTCAGCTTGATTGAATAGACCCACTTGCTACCTCTAATAGGGTGGTTTGGAGGAGCACGAACCATGTCCCATGTGTGATTGGCTTCTAATGCTTCTAGCTCTTGCTTCATAGCTTGATTCCACTCCATACTTTCTGATGCATGCTTGTAGGATCCGGGAATGGAAATTGGATTTAGAACAGAAAATAGTGAAAGACGATCTGGTGGTTTAACATTCCGACGTGAATGTCGAAGTGGTAAAGGTAGTGACAGAGAATGTATTTGTGGTGGAGGATCAATTGGAAAAGTAGCACCTGCATCGCGAGTTGGTGTTGGAGGAGGCATATCAAGGCGAACTGCATTGCTTCTTTCAGATGTTTCAAAATTCTGCATGGTGTTAGAAAATGATGACACGGGAGCAATTAAAGAATAAGATGAAGTAGAGGTAGAAAACTAGGAAAAGTATGGGGTACTTTCGAAGAAGACTACATTTCTGAAAATTCTCATTTTCTTGTTCACCCAATCAAAGCAACGATATCCCTTTTGTGTTTCTGAATATCCAAGAAATATGCACTTAATTGATTTGGCATCCAGTTTCGAATATTCAGAGGTAGGAAGCAGCACATAACAGGTGCACCCAAAAATTTTGAGTAGTTTGTAATTTGGAGAATGCCCAAATAATTTTTCTAATGGAGAAATATTACCCAACACTGTAGTAGGTAATCGATAGATCAAGTAAACAGCAGTTGAAATACTTTCCGCCCAAAATATGCTCGGTAGAGAAGCATGGAGATGCAATGCACGTGCAGTTTCCACGATGTGCCAGTGCTTTTGCTCTGCAACTCCATTTTGTTGGGGTTGATGAGGACAACTTCTCTGATGAATAATTCTTTCGGTAGCTAGATATTCAACAAAATCTTTTGACATGTACTCGCCCCCTGAGTTGGAGCGTAGAATTTTGACTCTTATTAAATTGTGTATGTACCATAGCGTGAAAATACTTGAAAACCTACATAACTTCAGATTTTTGCTGCAGAAAATATACCCATGAAAATCTCGACTAATCGTCAACAAATAACACATAATAGTATTTTCCAGATAATGAGCTAACACGAGTAGGTCCCCATACATCGGAATGAATAAGATCAAATGCAGAAGCAACTTGGTTCATACTTCTAGTAAAAGGTAGGGTATGAACTTTTGCAAGGGCACAATCATCACAAGTTTTATTAATTTCAGATTTGTGAGTAAGTGTATCAGGTAAAACACCAGATGAAAATAAGGAATTCAAACTTAAAGCATGAGGATGGCCAAGATGATAATGCCAAAGCCTCTAAAGTTTGTTTGCAGAATTTATTTCAAAACTAGAAGGAGCAAGAAAGCATCTAGGAGAAGTTGATGATGTTTTGAAGTCCAACACAAAGAGTTCCCCATTTTTACGGCCTCTCCCAATCACCTTTGTGGTCCGTAGGTCCTGTATTACACAACCAATGGAAGAAAATGAGACGAGGTAATTTTGTTTCACAAGTTGACTAATTGAAATCAAATAAGCAGATAGCTTGGGCACATATAATACATGGGAAAGAAATAAAGAAGATGAGTCAGAAAGAGGAATTGATAATGAACCAATTTTTTTGACATCAAGGGATTGTCCATTGGCAACAAGGATTCTCTCATCTTTATCATTTGGCACTATTTTCTTAAATAGATCTAAATTTTCAGTCATGTGGTGTGTAACACCAGAGTCTAAGATCCAAGAAGTTTTAGTATTAAGCTTACCAAAACCAGAAGCATCAAGAGCTTATATGACTTGTTAGAGAAAATCTGATTGGAAGGTTTAGATGAGACCTCGGATGAAGTAGTTTGAGCATATGGATCATCACTTGAAGTTGGAAAGGCAGCATATGCTTTGGATGGTTCTCTGCGTGGAGGCCACTTCTTGCATTGTTTAATCAAATGTCTTCTCTCTTTGCAATACCTACAGAAGAGATTAGTGTTGATATTTGTAACCCTCTTCTTGCAATGACTCGCTAAGTGCCCTAATTTATGACAAGAGTAGCATTCAACCTTGCTTATGTCATGCTCCTTTCCTCTATATGTACTAGCAACAAGTGTGGCATCAAGAGATGCATCTTTAAGCAAAATAGAGGAAAGAGATTTCAAACGAGTCTCTTCTGCAAGTAATTCAATAACCATTTTGTCAAGGTCACACTTCTTCCACGATTGAGTATGGATACCCTGACATGCTTGAACTCTGATCTCATTTTCATTAAAAACTGATGAGAATGAGAACGACGCCGTAATCTGCGAACAGTTTCGACAACAGCTTTAGGAATGTCAGCATCAATCATATCCATCTCATTCCAGATCAGCATCATTGCAGAATAGAATTCCTACACACTTTTAGAACCTTGAGTCACAGAACTCAACTCTTGATCAAGTTGATATAATCGAGCCTCATTACTTTGCTGAAAAATTAGTTTAAGATACTCCCACATATCTTTTGCAGTAACTAAAGGACTCAAGTTTACAGTAATAGAACTTTCTACAAATTCCATAATCCATGTCTTTATTCTAGCATTATTCATCACCCATTTTGAAATAGATCCATCTTTTGGTTTTTGGACACTTCCATCAACATAGCCCCATAGTTCTTGTCCTTCCAAGAAGTTTTGAAAATAGGAAGACCATAAGAAGTAAATTTCACCATCTAGCTTAACAGTATAACGATGATTCTCCATTGGAAAAGAGAAGAAAAAAGCTGAGAGGAAGAAATTCACCGCAAACGAAAGTAACGCCGAACACAAATCGACAAAAGGAGAGACCACAAAAAGAGAAAACCATGCTCAAGACAGCCACAAATTACCAAATTATGATGCCGAATATGAACAGGCTGATTTGATGAGAGAGATTAGAACCATGCTCTGATGCCATGAGAATAGATATGAAGTGAATATATGAGGGAAAGGAATCAATCTTATTCACCGGGGATCGTCCCATTATAAAGGATACAAGCAGCTCTGCCAAGAGCCAGTTTGGAAAACGTTACAATTAGCTATTACTATGCATATACATTTGCCATATTTAGGACAACAAATAAGAAAGTGTGGGCTGTACAATATTAGTATAATAGGAGAGAGGAGGCATGACCCGGAGGAGAGGTGGGGGGGCGTGGGAAGGCTACTTGATATGAGCCCTTTTGGTGGAGAGAACTTGCTACAGGTCAAGAATGAAGGTATTCACCAGGTTATGGAGAGTCGCATTGCTACAAGTCAAGCTACTTGATATGAGCCCTTTTGGTGGAGATAACTTGCTACAAGTCAAGAATAGATGTATTCACCCAATTGTTGGGTGTAACATTGCTACAAGTCAGGCTACTTGATATGAGCCCTTTTGGTGGAGAGAATTTGCTACAAGTCGAGAATGGAGCTAGGTATTCACCAAGTTGTTGGGTGTCACATTGCTACAAGTCAAACTACTTGATATGACTCCTTTTGGTGGAAATAACTTGCTACAAGTCAAGAACGGATGTATTCACCCAATTGTTGGGTGTAACATTAGTACAAGTCAGGCTACTTGATATAAGCCCTTTTGGTGGAGATCAACCTGCTACAAGTCAAGAAAGGAGGTATTCACCAAGCAGTTGATTGCTACCGGTCAAGAAGACACCGGGGGGGGGGTCTTCGCATTGCTACAAGACAAGAAGTCAAGAAGAGGGGTGGGGGGTTGGGTGCTTTGAGTCACATTACTACAAGTCAAGAACGGGGGCATGAAATATACATATGATTATTTCGTTGATGGATTTACCATATAGTTTCTTTTAAAACACATGATCCATCAAATGAGAGATCCATGTCTGTGTGGCTAGGTATGATGAAGGCATTGCAAAATTTGTATGCTTAAGAAACAAAAGTGATCTGGAGGAATAATATAAGGACAATAATTAGGTAACTACTACATGTAGCTCACATAAAAATATTATACAATTGGTGTTAGATTAGTAGTGTGTGGCATATTATTGCTCCATTTATACCACATCAACAGTATGCTGACACTTAAGAAGCGTTCGCAAAGCTTCATTTGATTTTTCTGAGTCAGATCTATCTATATAGAACAGGGAGGCTATTAATTCATTCGCATTACTAAAAATTAATATTTAGGGTATGATGCATGTGTTTGGCGAATTAAGAAAACAAATATTTCAGATACTAACTGGCTCAGTCCATTCCATAGGGCATTCTCTCTCAGTTGTTATACTCTTTTGCATTAATCTCTCTCTCTCTCTCATTCATTTAAACTAGGGATCACTACGCTATAACAATCATATATAGTTATTGAACAAGAATGTTAAGCTCATAGAATTATTAGTGTTGTTCGATAAAAATAATTAATGGATTGAAGTGACACAAGATGGTTTTAAAAGTACTGCCTTTCGTTGTCAAGACTGTCTCTCTGTCCATCCTCCTGCAGCCGGCAGCATAATTAACTCACAGAAACTGCTTAACAACGAAGCATAAGACATCAAATTCACTGTAACTTAGACTTTGACTGTGTGGGATCAAAACCATAGGAACTATTAAAACTAAGGTGTTTGGCCAATCACCATTAAAACTAAGGTGCTTATACAACGCGCGTGTAACGTCATGGACATGGTCCAAAAAGGTACGTGGGAGCCCGCTGCATGGCCCACAGGCAGCCTTAACCGCACGCATAGCCAGGGCACAAGGCAGAAGCTTAGAACTCCAAAACCCGGGCCAGGTTATCCAGAGAGTATGGTTAACCTATTTGTAATTTGTAAATATCTCCGCAAGTGACAAACCCTTAATGCAGCCAAGGCTAACAGCAGGTCAGGTTGCATGAGGTCTGTGATTCATGACTTATTCCAGTGCTTATATAAATGGAATCAAAAGTTTGAATCCAATCCTGATTCACTTCAACTTAAGTTGCATTTGATTGCATTAAGGTTTATTATTGTCGATCCATTATGTTTTTTGTCAAAACCCGGATTCGGATCCGTGATACGGCCGTGCTATTGCCGACTACCGCCCACAATAGCATGAAGCCTCATGTACGAATAACAAGATAGTCAAGCTGGTCAACTTTTATTCATATAACATCTCCAGTGTAACTTACAGGATAGTTCAAAGTACGGAGCCTCTATAAGCATTTTAAGTACACAACAGTATGTTTACCCCCCAAAAAAGAAGAAAACCTGATGCCAAAAAGGTGTCTCCAGGTGCTATCATTGGCGGTAGTCTGAAAGAAAAATATAAATAAATGGGTAGTTAGTAAGTAATCATGCATAATCTTATTGGATCAAATATAATACTAAGCATTTTTAAACAATGTTTGAGAAGCTAACAAGTATATCATATAACAGTTTTTCATACTAAAACATTCACATTGAGCCAGTAAATCAGTGTATGTACCAACATATCTTTTCATGAAAAATGCATCGTGAAACTGTATGCCGGCATGCCGTGGTTTAAAATCTACACTCTCAGATTTATAGCTACAACCGTACTTAACTCCCACGATAGAAATCGTATGCTCAGTTATTTTTTTTACTGGCCGAGGCCATACGCTCAGTTACTCTTACCCACTAACGGGAGCCATCCATAGCATCTAAGAGCTCATAAATAGTACTTTTTACAAATAGTAGGCATAGATAGAGTGAAAACACATTGACGGCAATCAACATCTGATCTTAGGTTTATACCACAAATACTGCACTTATAACATCATAATTCATCTCATACATAATTCACAATGCATGAATAACACTTTAAAATCTTTATAAAACATGATATATACATGATCCATGAATTAATAAGATTAAGGCAAGTTATTTACCTTTAATTTGCTTTCCAATTCCTTAAATCCAGGTAACAAATCCTCAATCACCTAAAATAATATCATAGGGATCACATTATTTCTTGTTACATCCAAGGATCTAGCCCAAGTCCAATTTACCCAATTTTGGAGCATTTATGCTTAGTTCAAAACTAGATTGGGTCCACATAGGCCAATTAAATTTTTAATTGGGGGATTGGGCCTGGTTCATGATTGGGTCTAGCCCTTTCTGGTCAAATTGGGTCTTCTGATTAGGTCATTAGGCTCAGCCCCAAGTTTACTTGGGTTTAATTTTTAGTTCAGGGTCAAGGTGGCTCGTTTAAGCTTGAGGCAAGGTCAGCCCAGGGCCAATTTGATCTCAAATTAGTTGAATTGGGCCTGATCATATTCAATCGGGTCTGCTAAGACTAAATTAGCTTAATTAGGTTCAGACCCACTACAATTCGGGCTTAATTAGATTCAGATTTGACTTAATTTATAGTTTAGGCTCATCCAGTCTTAACCCAATCTGATTGGGCTCGGATTTAGTCAAATTTGGCTAAACCGATTTATAGTTTATTATACCTAACGGGTTTCGAACCTGAACTTGAAGCCGACCTGTCAGGCCGGACCCGTTAAGAGTCCCATTATTTCCAGAGGCTTCTCGCCTCTTCATCTCCCTTCCCTTTCTTCCTTCGTCTCCATCGAAACCCTAACCTTTTCTTCCCTCTTTCTCTCCTTCCAACCAAAACCTATGGCCTTCTCCTCTCCTCCTTCCTTTCCTTTGCTCCCACCCCGACCTCCCTTGCTTTCCTCTCGTTGTGCCACCGGGGGGTGAGCCTCTCGGCTTCCGCCGAGAGATGTCTCCCACCTCGGAGCAGCAGAAGGAGCAGGGTCAGGAGCCCTGGACCTCCTCCGAGGTGATGACGGAGGAGTTGAACAGGGTCCCCGAGGTGGGACCGTCGCCCTCGAGCCCCCCAGACGAGACCGACTCTCCCTCGGCCTGCAACCATTCCTGTGAGTGCGGCCGAGGGGTGAACTTCCTCAAGGTGGAAGCAGTGAGGGAGGGAGGGGCTAAACCCCCTCCGAAGTGACGTCCAAGGAGGGGTTTAGTCTCCCGGGACCTCCCTTACCTCGACCCAACCACGGCGGAGGAGGAGCACCACCGGGACCGAGAAGGAGGCACGAGTGATCCAGGTATGACCCTCCCCCTTTTCTTTTTCTTCCTTTATTTTCTTTCATTTCTCCTTTTTTCTTTTCCTTTTTCTTCTTCTCTGGTGGCGCCACCACCTCCTTGTCGGATGTGAGGCGGGGCTTGGCCAGGGCCTGGCGACCCTGCGGCCACGTCTGGTGCCTTAGGGCAACCACGGCTGAGCCTGTGGTGCCCTAGGTGCCCACAGGCCAGGTCCAGTCAGCTCTTCAACCAGGCCTGGGCCGAGCTCGGCTGAACTCGCCCAGTTCCACAATTTGGGTCTGGGCTGGGAATAATCATTTGACACATACAAGAGGTCAGACCTAATTGAAGCGAACCCTGTTGCTCGCGATGGATGAAGGAGAAGACTTCCAATCGGAGTCTTCTTCCTCCTCCATTTCTTGCGAAAATCGCGGATACCCAGGCAATCCGAGTTCGAGTAGAACTCAAGGATTACGCCTATTTATTCCTCCTTCCTCCTCCTGACTCCATCGATGAAGACTTAGATCAAGCTGCCGATTTTGAGTTTCAATTCCGAGTTTCTTTCTTAGATAGTTGCCGAGAAGAACCGTCGAATGCTTCGCCGGACTGAGTGAGCTATCAGAATGGCTTGAAATAGGGCATTCGCTATTTTTTTCTTCTTTTCTCTTTGTTTTTGTCGACCGCTGCTGGCCACCATTACCCATTGTCGCCCTTGGTTGTCTCTTGACTGCACGACAAGCGATTGATCGCCTACTGTGGTTGAAAGAGAAGGGAGGAAGAGAAGGGACGAGCCCTTCTTTCTTTCCTCTTTTCTTCTGTTCGACCGACCTTAGTTATCGTTTCCTTCCGTTTGGCCGACCTTAGTCGCCATCGACGTCACTGGGCGAGCCGTCGTCGTCGAGGCTGGGTCGCTTGGTGGCCGTCACACCTGTTTCGAGAAGAGGGGGAGAGTGGGCTCTCCCCTATTTTGAGAAGAAAGAAGAGAGTTTTCTCTCTTCTCTTTCTCTCTCCTCCCTCCTCTCTCTACTTTCTTCTCTTTGTTTTTCTCTACTCTCTCTCTCTAGAAGATGTAAGAAATTCCTAATCGGGTTCTGTTGAGCTTATCTACGAACCCGAGTTGACCCCTAAAAAGAGGCCTTGAATTGTCTTAGTGTCCGGGTCGCTTACTCGTCTGATCATCTGGCCTTATCAAGTGTCTACGGAAGTCACTGATGATGAATTATATTAAGCGACCTTGGCCCTGATTGAGTCCATGCTCTATGATTTATTGATCGAATCGCTCGGGTCTGACCTACCTAAAATCGTCAAACGCTTATTCTTGTTTATTATTATTTTAATTCGACTAAAATCGTCAAACAAAAATTAATTTTGCCTTTAATATTCTTATAGGCTTAACTGAATTGCCTAGTGAAGTTTAACGGTCTAAGACGAAAGAAGTAAGTAAATCTTACACTCCTTACTAGTCAACCAAACAAAGTCTCTATCAAAAAGGTAGGTGATGTCAATGAATCATACGATTGAGGGTCTGCAAGGAGGCCGGTCATGATTCACGACAAGCAACTCATTCTCAAATGAGGATTTTCTGGCTCCAAATTTATGCAACCATAAGCAGAGAATCATAGCAATTTAAACCACTCCTTGAAATGGCCATTTATTT
The DNA here is from genome assembly GCF_009389715.1 of Phoenix dactylifera. Taxonomy (NCBI): domain Eukaryota; kingdom Viridiplantae; phylum Streptophyta; class Magnoliopsida; order Arecales; family Arecaceae; genus Phoenix; species Phoenix dactylifera. The sequence goes on along the minus strand of NC_052392.1, from coordinate 34,619,730 downwards.
TGGTTATTTTAGCATAATAGAAGATTAACACTCCTTACAATCTACAACCGAGTTGAGTTGATGGTAGTTGCCACTATAGGGCTCCTTACCACATACTTCCCTTTATCATCCATCCAGCTTAATGAACCATGAAGCACCTCATCTGCTTTCTTCCCCATCTGGCCTACCAGAATGAGAGCGAAACTTTTCTTCTCGTACTTCTCGTGAAAAACCAACTTCTCCGGCACGACCCTGATTGCAAACCCCTTCATAGCCACCACCTTGGCGTTGTAACTCGCCACCGCATCTCCCATGTTCGTCACCGTCCTTCGGAACTCTTGGACAACCTTATCGCTAGCAGCAGTCTTGTTAGGATCGAAGAATGCAATGAACGATGGATAATTGAGATCTAAAGATGCATGCGAGCAATCGAAAGAATAGGTCTTGGTGATCATCTTTATCTGCTTGCTGGTATATTTCATGGCACATAAGAGTCTCACATAGTCCTCGGTGCTGGCATCATAGACAAGACCAGGATCGAGTACCCTGTTGGGCTCAATGAGACCGGACCCGATAGCCAGCGGAGTCGCCGCCGGCCGATCGGCATACCCCATGTCTCTAATTGGCATCATCGTGTTGTCCAAATTGTTTGCGGTGGTCACCAGCGCAGATCGAATTGCCGCAGGGCTCCAGTCCGGCCTTGCACCCTTGATCATTGCAGCTATGCCTGCTGCATGAGGGCAGGCCATGGATGTTCCTGATATGATGTTGAATGGGCTATACAATTCACGGGACCTGTCGAACCCTACCGATGAATTCTGCGCCCAAGATGCAAGGATGAAGCTGCCAGGAGCCAAAATGTCTGGCTTCAGCACAGTTGGGCAGCTCGCCGAGGGCCCTCTGGAGGTGTAGTCAGCCGCCATGGGGGCAGGCTTTGTGCCCAAGATGGTCTCCCGAAATCTCAACATGGCTCTCGGGTTCGAGCTTTTATTTATGTACTCCAAGATGGTCTTACCATCTTGAGGGCTGATGATAGCCCCAGGGAATGAGAATTGGACGTATAAGTCCACTTTAGCATGTATGAAGAGGGCAGCATCCACTTTGGCAGACTCTACTTGGAAGGTGGCAAAGCTGAGATCCTTGGCATCACATACTACCATCTTGTGACGCGCATTCTTCAGCAGGGTCTTGTTGCCACAAGACCCCATGAACACCAAGGGAAATGCATGCCTGGTGGAAGGTGGTCTTCCAGGGTACAGTGATTGCCCAGTGATGGAGCCACCATCTCCGAGATCGACGATGCTGGCGAAGCCCCGATCGACGGTGCCGGCGGCGATGGTAGTGACCCAGGGGGTCCCGTTGTGCAGGACCCGCAAGTCTGGGCCCCTGTTGCCTGCGGAGGTCGTGACGAATATCCCCTTCTCCATGGCGGCGAAGGAGGCCATGGCAATGGGTTCCTTGTAGAGTGGGAGGAAGTCGAAGCCCAAAGATAGGGAGATGACGTCCACGCCATCAGATATAGCTTGGTCGATTGCGGCGATGATGTCGGACATGGCGTTTCCTTCATCCCAAAGAGCCTTGTACATGGCTAGCCGCGCACGGGGCGCCATCCCCCGGGCCGTGCCTGGTGCGTACCCGAAGAAGGACGCGTCGGGGACGTAATTCCCGGCAGCGGTGGAGGAGGTGTGCGTGCCATGACCTTCGGTGTCACGCGGGGAATTGACCACAATGGTGAGGTTTGGGTGTGCTGCAAGCAAGCCCTTGTTGAAGCTTCGGGCTCCGATGAGCTTTCGGTTGCACGCCGAGGAGCTGAAAGCAGTGCCTTGCTCGCAGACGCCCTTCCATCTGGCAGGCACGTCGGTCATGCCGTCGTCACTAAAGCTCTTGCTCTCGGGCCATATCCCGGTGTCGACCACCCCAATTATGACGTCCTCGCCATAGTTGGAGGCCGGCCACAAACCGGAACCTGAACTAAGGTGGAGGAATTCGGGGGTGTGGGTGGTGTCAACCGTCACCGGCATTTCACGGTAGCACGACAAGTAGCCATGTGATCTCTTGAGTTGTTGGAGCTGCAATGGCGAGAGTCGAGCGCTGAATCCATGAATAGCATTGTCATAGACATAGATGAGGTTGGAGGTTGGAGAGATCGAGTCAGAGGTGGCGGTGGCGGCGGCGACGACAGAGGTATACCAGCTGTGGTGGCCTGAGAAGGCTCTGGGCATGGCTGATAAGTCCATGTGGACAATATAGGTGGCAACTTCAGCTGATGTTGGTATCATATGTGAGGTAAGTATGGCTACTGCCATCCACACATAGTGGAAGGATGACAAAAGTGCCATGGTGTTGTGGCGGCGTCGCTTAGATTAGAGGGAAGCCTCTGTGCTATGCGTATATAAGGAAGAGAGAGAGAGAGAGAGAGAGAGAGAGAGAGAGAGGAGGGGGGGCCACTTGATATGAGCCCTTTTGGTGGAGAAAACTTGCTACAAGTCAAGAACGGAGGTATTCACCAAGTTGTTGGGTGTCACATTGCTACAAGCCAGGCTACTTGATATGAGCCCTTTTGGTGGAGATAACTTGCTACAAATCAAGAATGGAGGTATTCACCTAGTTGTTGAGCGTCACATTGCTACAAGTCAGGCTACTTGATATGAGCCTTTTTGGTGGAGAAAACTTGCTACAAGTCAAGAACGGAGGTATTCACCAAGTTGTTGGGTGTCACATTGCTACAAGCCAGGCTACTTGATATAAGCCCTTTTGGTGGAGATAACTTGCTACAAATCAAGAATGGAGGTATTCACCTAGTTGTTGAGTGTCACATTGCTACAAGTCAGGCTACTTGATATGAGCCCTTTTGGTGGAGAAAACTTGCTACAAGTCAAGAACGGAGGTATTCACCAAGTTGTTGGGTGTCACATTGCTACAAGCCAGGCTACTTAATATAAGCCCTTTTGGTGGAGATAACTTGCTACAAATCAAGAATGGAGGTATTCACCTAGTTGTTGAGTGTCACATTGCTACAAGTCAGGCTACTTAATATGAGCCCTTTTGGTGGAGATAACTTCCTACAAATCAAGAACGGAGGTATTCACCCAATTGTTGGGTGTCACATTGCTACAAGGCAGGTTGCTTGATATGAGCCCTTTTGGTGGAGATAACTTCCTACAAGTCAAGAACGGAGATATTCACCAACCAGTTGGGCGCCACATTGCTACCAAGAAGTCGGGGAGGGGGGGGGGGGAGGTGGTCACATATATAATGAGAGAAATTTTAATCGAATAAAGGGGTATTCCCTATTAAGACCCTATTCATTCAATTCTGATATTCACTTAATGAGAGAAATTTTACACAAAATAATCGAATATTAAATAGTACCATATATACACATAATGCATGCATGTATGTATGTATGTATGTATGTCTGAATGGCTAAGAGTGAACTAGAAATTATAGTCTCGAGCCTCAAACAAAAGAACCAATAAATCAGGTAAGAGCTTGGACTTCACGTGAGACTTGACCCGACAATCCTATTTGAGAAGGAGACATACTAGATAAAGAGCCCTATCTAGTAACCAATAATTGGACACTGGAGAGCATCAAAGTGGTGCAGAAGAAAGAGACCCCTGTGGACTTTTCTATCACGGATTATCTTTTCTTGATCCCTTTTTCTATCAGTGACATGGTTGTTTTTTGGGGGGACGTGCCCAATCAGCATCTCTACATGTTAATATTATGTTAATGTTCGTCGCCAACCTTGTAAGTGAATATGTTTATTTCAATCCTTGATGCGTTAGTTGCTGTCGGATATGTTAATGTTACGTTAATGTTCATCGTTGGCCTTGTCTATGAGCTTTCCAACTTCACTAATCAAACAATTTATCCTTTTTAAATCCCATAAGCTGGATCCTATTGGGTACTTTGGATAAAGAATGTCTTTAAGAAAGTGCTAAAAGAATGCCCTAGCTTTTTAAAGTGTAACATTTTCGATTTCTTGTAACCTTCGTGTCATCGTCTCTATGAAATGAAAGTTGATATTTTCTGCTAATTGTCATCCAAAACATAAAAACATATATCAAGTAAGCATTGTTTCAAGGAAAAAAACAAAGTATCGACTGAGCAAAAGCATACTATAGCTAGCAAGTAGTGAAACAAATAAAAAGAAGAATATTGCCCACGATGAAAGACAAAAGATGGTGAGATGTCTCGATTTTACTAGATGTCTTCAAAGGGAGAATGGACAAAGAACATTGGGATGGCCTGAGGACGTCTTAATCCATGAGACTTGTCTCATACGAGCTAGGAAACTATGAGAAACAAATTTGGGAAGATGTTCCTATCCACTAATTACATGAGCTTCTTGGAAGATTGTACTTAAATTAACTTGACATATAATTTATCTCAAAGTTACATAGATATTAATCTATATTTTATCGTCTTTGATCTAGGGATCACTTTTTAGTTAATAATTTTAAATAAATTACCGATTAAGCTAGATCCTCCCTTGTACCCATGGATGTTTCAATTTTTACCATGTGCCCCATTTTTTAATTTGATCATTGTTGCAAGGAATTCTTAGAGACCAGGCATGTAGAGCGATGCCATTGGATGTGTCCAATACACTGCAAATGAATTGGGGTGACTTATGATCCGGCTCGATTCTAACTCAATTAAACCTCATCCATTCTGTTTTCGACAAACTATGAATTGGTTTTAGGTCGGAAAAAAAAAAATCAAATCCATTTAGAAAACCAGGTCGGGTTTATATTTTGCAATTTCTAATATGACTCGACCCAACTCGGCCCACATGTCGGTCATCTGCATTTAGTTCGAATCAATAAAAATATGTTTGATTCAACCTAAACCTAATATAGCTTGCCCCGGAAACAAAAATCATATAAAACTTCCACCTTCTCTCAAACTTTCTTTCTTAATTTGTTGAATGAACCTTGCCTAAACTAATTCCTCTCATTTAACCTAGCAACCTCACCTACTCTCAAATATATTTAAGCATTTATTATTTGTTTCCATCCTTTCTTAATCATAATATTATTAGACCAATTATTTGATTTTAAAATGGTAATTTGTAAACTTATATGTTAAGAATATTTATTTTCTTAGATTAATGTAGTTTTTTGAATAAAAATTCATATTTAGACTATCATTCCATTATTTTTTAAAAAATATATATAATTATGATCCTATATTTGCTCATCAATTATTATAATTTTAACTATAAAAGGATACCTGATTACTTTATCCAAACTGCAACTCGCCGACTTGATCCTAACTCAAACCTGCATATTTTAGATTGGATACCCTTCATGCTTGACCCCAACCTCACTTGAAGGTCCACGAAAATCCTCCTTTTTTTTTTTTTTTTTTTTTTTTTGACACTCGTATGAATACATCCAAAAAACCAGAAAACTCTCCATTTCAAAACACAGGCACCAAAGAAAACTTTATCCATCTGGAGCATAATCAGGCCCATTTGTGTCCATTTTTACAAGAATCTAAATGATAAGAACCACACAAATAAAACCACCAAGCCAGGCCACTGATTTCTCCTGTAGAAAACTATTTGAGGCAAAAGAAGGAACCAAAGGGGAACCTAGGAGATCTTCATACACCAAGACTTGGCCTATTAGGCCAAGAGCAATAACCTTTCGATCGGATATGCTTGCTAATATTCTTCTTTATGATAATGACACTCTTAAAGGCTCGATGTAAGGTCTCCCGATCAAAAAAAAAATCTCTTAACCAGCCCCGGATAGCTCCCTGAGCCTTTAACATTGTACTCACCATGTAGCCTTTGTTAGAAACACCTCTAAAAGTCAAACAGCACCACACCTAAAACAATTTTGAAAAATCCTGAGATACTTTTAAGAACTCATTCGATTAGAAATAATCTAGCATAAAAGAATAAATCTCATATCAAATTACCATATTTGGTACGAAAAGTGTATGAGAGAGATGGTAACATAAATTGTGGGTTTCATGTTTATTTTTCTAAAAGAAAAGATAAAACAAATACTACCAGAAAGATGGAATTTGTCTTCCTATATTAAATTACTTAATGAATCAGAAAGAGGTAAGAGACTAAAAAAACGAAAATCGAGGTAATCAGAAAAAATATCATTTCTTAGCAAAATAACCTCACTTATATTATACTAATATTATATTAATTATACTAATATATATTATATTAGAAGTATAATATATTATAAATAATTAATGTATAGATTAATAATATTTATAAATATATTTGTTTATTTGTTAAATATATTAATAAATTTATTAATATGTATTAATATTAATAAATAATTAACAAAATATTTATTTATTATTGTTAAATCTAATATAGGATTTATTAATAATTAGTATATTTATTTATATACCAAACCATACTAGAATAAATTTATAATAAGAAATATATTTTTTAGAATGTATAATTAATTTAAAATTTTTTATTAACTCGTGTAAAGATATTTTAAAATTTTTTATTAACTCGTGTAAAGATATTTTAATATTAACTCGTGTAAAGATATTTTAAAATTTTAATAATCTTTTAAATGATTATGTCTTCCGTTCATAAAACTTGCTTATGAAAATACCATGCGTTTCTTAAATTATGAACGGCATATGTGTTACGAAAATTGTGCTTTATTATGAAAAAAGTTTTATAAATGATTTGATGAAAATAACTTTGTTTTGAAATATGAATCTGATCATGTCATTTAGTATTTTTCATCTATAAATGTGTATGTTTGAAAGTAAAAAATATAAGTTTTCTAAAGGCTCTCAGATTGCTATTGCTGCCTCTAGAAATAGGGATCAATCGACACCCTTGAGCTAGCATACAATGAAAACGACCCTCTGCCAACGGGTTAAAGTTGGTAACGAATATGAACTACGATATTCCGTCGATTACGAAAATAGCCCTGTCATGGGTTATAGTGACTACAGCACGAATATTTATGAGCAATATTTTAATTTATAATAGGATTATATGACATGAAGAACGATTTACAAATTTATTTGCAATATAAATTTGGTACTATGTTTATAAAAGATGGAAGATTTGTTTATGCATGATTTGGTTTATGACCTGTATTTAATATACTGTATTAGCTTATTTTGTAATAACTGTTATTTTTCTTAAATGATGCATCGATATGGAAAAACTTATGCTTGATCCAATAAGATAGTGAAAGGTTACTTACTAAGCTGTCTCGCTCATATACCTGTATTTTTATTTTTCTCTCACTAGGCGAATAGGGTCGATAGGATCGAAGGATGGTCCAAGCTTGGAGTTCGTGCTAGCAAGCTTGGCGATCTATATAGCAGAGCAGAACTTTAGTTCTTCAGTTGATTATGGAATTGTAGTTAGTGAGTTTCTGAATAGTAAAGATTATAGATTTAATTTTTATGTTTGAATGTAGATGCTCTAAACCAATATTGATTTTATTTAATGGATGTTGAAATTAGACTTTTAGTTATTCTAATTTGTTTGTGATGGATTTGAAAGTTGAATGTAATGTTGGCTTTGTATTATTGTAGGCTATACCCTTCAGTAGCACGGCCATGTCATGCTTCGAATCTGGGACATAACAAATATGGTATCAAGGCAATAGGTTTGATCATGGGTTAAGCTTAAAAGTCTAGTAATGGGTAGAAGTTAAGCTTAGGTTTATGATTCGTATAATTAGGCATGTGATGGGTATAGAAGAGTTAGTTTTGATCAGAGCAAGGAGGAAAAAATGTGAGGCCCAGTCTCATTGGACTGGCCTGTTGGCCCGACCCAGCACCAAATCGTGGCCCAAAGGGCCGTTTTAGTCAAAATACAGGGCAAAGCCCTGCTTGATCGTGAAGGAGGAGGAAGAGTCCACCACGAACTCTGTCAAAGGCTAGGATAAGCCTAGCCTCCACTCCTATTTAAAGGCCCCCCCCCCCCCCCCACACCCCCGCGATGGACCTCCACCGATGATCATCGAGCTTCTTTCTCTCTCTTTTCTCCCATTGAGTTCATGGTTGCTCGTCTTTGTGCTCACCAGAAACCAAGGTCGTCGATGCCTCCAGAGCTGAGGTAACACTTCGATCCTTTTCTCCTTTCCTTGTTCTTCTTCCCACAATCTAGAATCGCGGCCGCCGATCAAGAAATCGGCCAAAAATCGACGACAAAAGAAAATCCTATTTTTCTCCTATTTTGGCCAAGTTGTTTGTTGCTCTTTTCAGCCACCAACACTACTGGCTCATGGCATCGGACCTCCGATTGAGTCTTACGGCCTCCCTGCTCTCTTCCACGATGGAGTTGTGGCCGCCATGGAGAAGGGGATATTTGTCGCGACCTCGGTGGGCAACAGCGGCCCAAAACCTCGGGTCCTGCACAATGGGACCCCCTGGGTCACCACCATTGGCGCCGCCACCATCGATCGGGACTTCGCCGGCATCGTCGATCTCGGAGATGGCAGCTCCATCATCGGGCAATCATTGTACGCTGGAAGGCCAGCTTCCACCGGGCATGCATTGCCCTTGGTGTTCATGGGGTCTTGTGGCAACAGGACCTTGCTGAAGAATGCGCGTCACAAGATGATAGTATGTGATGCCAAGGATCTCGAATTCGCCACCTCTCAAGTTGAGTCTGCTAAAGTGGATGTTGCCCTCTTCATATCTGCATCCTTGTACAAGGACTTATACGTCCAATTCTCGTTCCCTGGGGCTATCATCAGCCCTCAAGATAGTAAGACCATCTTGGAGTACATAAATAAAAGCTCGGACCCGAGAGCCATGTTGAGATTCCGAGAGACCATCTTGGGCACAAAGCCTGCCCCCATGGTGGCTGACTACACCTCCAGAGGGCCCTCGGCAAGCTGCCCAACTGTGCTGAAGCCAGACATCGTGGCTCCTGGCTCCTTGATCCTAGCATCTTGGGCACAGAATTCATCAATTGGGTTCGACAGGTCTCATAAATTGTATAGCCCATTCAACATCATATCAGGAACATCTATGGCCTGCCCTCATGCAGCAGGCATAGCTGCAATGATCAAGGGTGCAAGGCCAGACTGGAGCTCTGCGGCGATTCGATCTGCGCTGGTGACCACTGCAAACAATTTGGACAACACCATGATGCTAATTAGAGACATGGGGTATGCCGATCGGCCGGCGGCGACTCCGCTGGCTATCGGGTCCGGTCACATTGAGCCCAACAGGGCACTCGATCCTGGTCTTGTCTATGATGCTAGTACCGAGGACTATGTGAGACTCTTATGTGCCATGAAATATACCAGCAAGCAGATAAAGATGATCACCAAGACCTATTCTTTCGATTGCTCGCATGCATCTTTAGATCTCAATTATCCATCCTTCATTGCATTCTTCAATCCTAACAAGACTGCTGCTAGCGATAAGGTTGTCCAAGAGTTCCGAAGGACGGTGACGAATGTGGGAGATGTTAGACTATAATAAGTGAATGAGAAAATAGGCTGCAAAATGACCCACTTGAAAGGGTGCTTCTTAGAAGAGGTATGTCTCTTCAAAAGAGTTGCATCTTTTCATTGCATCTTTGTATGGATGCATCTTTTCATTGCATCTTTGTATGGATGCATCTTTTCATTTAAAAGACATGACTATTAGCATGAAAGACATAACTATTCATAGGGATGTGTCTATTCATTTGAATAGAAAAGACATGTCTCTTCACTTGGTGTCTATTCTGAAAAGTCACCATGAACTCTATAAATAGAGCCTTCCTCCAACCATTCTAAAAAACCGAATTTTTCCAATTCATCTAGTTCTCTCATTCTAGAGTTCTTAGAGAGCATAAGTGAGTTCATTCAAAGAGAGTACAAAAACTCAGTTTTTGGTTCGCTGTACAAACAAATTGGTGTGCTTCTTTTGTTTGTGAAGATCATTGTATCCTGGGAGGCAGACGCTCACGAGATCCAAAGCACCTGTGTGGAGGGCGAAATCTGTCTTAAGGACATAATGTCAAACACTAGCCTTGATCTAACATAGTTGATTCTTCATTTGAGGTCAGATTTATTTATTCATATATTTATTATTCAATTTATTTTACAAATTCACAATACACACAGACAACAATCTTAAGACAGATTTACACTTTTTATATGTGTATATTGTGATTTTGTATTTATTTAATTATTTGCAAATAGTTTTATATATACACTTTATAATTCTATTTGCAAAATTTGTTCATTGTTGGTTTGCATTAACTTGACAAACTAAATTTTGATATTACTCATTCTAATTTGAGATTATTCATTTATTTAGTAATTAGAGATGGCTTTAAGTTCAAGCAATGTGGTGCCTACCGCCATTCCCATTGCCTCACATGTGAGCCATGGAGAGAAGCCCGAAAAGTTCAATGGGAACGATTTCAAGAGATGGCAACAAAAAATGTTGTTCTATCTCACTACGTTGAATCTTGTGAAGGTTCTTCGTGAAGAAGCTCCTATTCTTGCCGAGGGTGAAGAGAATGCTCAAACTATGGCTGCTGTAGAAGCATGGAAGCATTCTGACTTTCTATGCAAAAACTACATTCTCAATGGATTGGACAACACATTATATAATGTGTATAGTCCTCTCAAGTCGGCAAAGGAACTATGGGAATCCTTGGACAAGAAGTACAAAACGGAAGATGCTGGAACAAAGAAGTTCGTTGTGGGCAAATTCTTAGACTACAAAATGGTCGACTCCAAGGATGTCATAAGTCAAGTTCAAGATCTCCAAGTGATCATCCATGACATTCATGCTGAAGGGATGATACTAAGTGAGTCTTTTCAAGTGGCTGCAATTATTGAAAAATTACCATCACTTTGGAAGGATTTCAAAAATTATCTCAAGCATAAGCGCAAGGAGATGAAACTTGAAGACTTGATTGTTAGATTGAGAATTGAAGAAGACAATCGAAATTCTGAGAAAAAGGTTGGAAACCATTTCATGGAGTCCAAGGCTCATGTGGTGGAAGAGGGACACAAGACCAACAAAAGAAAAAGAAAGAATAATGATCAACAAGATACCAAGAGTGGCAATAGAAAGAGGTTCAAGGGAAATTGCTATGTGTGCAACAAACCTGGCCATCGTGCTAAGGATTGTCGCCACCGAAAGGCGTACGAGAATTTTAAGAAAAAGTCTCCACAAGCTAATATAACCGAGGTGGATAAGCTAGCTTCGAATGTTGCAGAATTGAGTTTTTCTGCTGTTATATCTGAAGCAAATTTGGTTTCCAATACCAAGACATGGTGGGTAGACACTGGGGCTACTCGACACATATGTTCTGATAAGAACATGTTCACCTCCTATGAAACAGTTAGTGGTGAAAAACTATTCATGGGTAATTCTGCCACTTCAAAAGTTGAAGGCAAGGGCAAGGTTATATTGAAAATGACTTCGGGAAAAGAACTTACTCTAAACGAAGTGCTGCACGTGCCTGATATTAGAAAGAACCTCGTGTCTGGGTCATTGTTGAGCAAAAATGGCTTTAAGTTGGTTTTTGAGTCTGACAAATTTGTACTCACTAAAGGTGGAATTTATTTAGGCAAAGGGTACGTGAGCGAAGGGCTCTTTAAGATGAATGTAATGACTATTGTACCATCTATTAATAATAAGAATTTATCTTCTGCTTATATTATTGAGTCCTCAAATGTGTGGCATGGTAGATTAGGACATGTTAACTTTGATACTATGCGTAGATTGGTAAGTTTAGATTTATTGCCTAAATTTGATATTGATACTAGTAATAAATGTGAGACTTGTATAGAATCAAAACTAACAAGATCCTCTTTTCATTCAATTGAAAGAAGTACTGAACCTTTAGAATTGATACATACTGACATATGTGATTTGAAAAATGTTCAAACTAGAGGAGGAAAAAAGTATTTTATTACTTTTATTGATGATTGCACAAGGTACTGCTATGTGTATTTACTTAGAAGCAAAGATGAGGCATTAGATATGTTTGTCCAATATAAGGATGAAGTTGAAAATCAACTTAGCAAAAGAATTAAGGCAATTAGAAGTGATAGAGGTGGTGAATATGATGCACCGCTTAATAAGTTCTGTCAAGAACATGGCATTATTCACCAAACTACTGCGCCTTATTCACCTCAGCAAAACGGTGTTGCTGAAAGAAAGAATAGAACTCTAAAAGAGATGATGAATGCTATGTTGATAAGTTCAGGATTACCTCAGAATTTGTGGGGGGAAGCTTTGCTTTCTGCAAATTACATACTCAATAAGTTACCCCATAAGAAAACAAACAAAATCCCTTATGAAGCATGGAAAGGTAGAAGACCTTCCTACAAATATTTAAAAGTGTGGGGGTGTTTGGCTAAGGTATTGGTTCCTACTCCCAAAAAGAGCAAAATAGGACCTAAAACCATTGATTGCATATTTATTGGATATGCAAATAATAGTAGTGCTTATAGATTTCTTGTGCATAAATCTAATATTTCTGAAATACATGTCAATGCAATTATTGAATCTAGAAATGCATCATTTTTTGAGAATATTTTTCCATGCAAAAATACAAGTGATACAAGTTCTCATAAAAGAACTTATGATGTTTGCAACTAGTGATATGGATCATGAGTCCATTGAAAAAGAAAGAGGCAATGAAATTAGACGCAGTA